>NC_044361.1:7615648-7718148 GCF_007364275.1 Archocentrus centrarchus
CATGGGGGTTGAGACGTCTGGGAAGGGAGCTCAGGACAGCACTGTAAGCGGGGGAAAGTTGGTGACGTAATCCACCTCCTCTGTTCAATGATGGTTGTTCACAGTGGACATAGATGGCTTCTTTCACTCCTCTTTCAAACCATCTGTTTTCCCTGTCCAAAATGTGGACATTGGCATCCTCAAAAGAGTGCCCTTTTTCCTTCAGATGCAGATGTACTGCTGAATCTTGTCCTGTCGAAGTGGCTCTTCTATGTTGTGCCATTCGTTTGTGAAGAGGCTGTTGGTTTCACCAATGTAGAGGTCCGAGCACTCTTCACTGCACTGAACAGCATACACTACATCGCTGATCTTGTGTTTGGGCGGGTTTGTCCTTGGGATGAACCAGTTTTTGTCTTAGGGTGTGACTTGGTTTGAAGTATACTGAGATGTCATGCTTGGAGAAAATTCTTCTGAGTTTCTCTGACAAGCCTGACACATATGGGATGACAATGTTGTTCCTCTTGTCCTTCCTATTCTCTGTAGTTTGTGTTTGGGCCTTCATTCCTGTGCATCTTAGCTGATTTGATGAAGGCCCAGTTGGGGTAACCGCATGTTTTGAGGGCTTTCTTATGTGTGTGTGTTCCTTATGCTCCCTTCTGCCTTAGAGGGAACACTTTCCGCACGGTGTTGTAGGGTCCTGATCACCCCCAAGTTTGTGTTTCCCTCTTTGACTCCCACCACCCTCTGGAACACAAACTTGGGGTGATCAGGACCCTACAACACCGTGCGGAAAGTGTTCCCTCTAAGGCAGAAGGGAAGCATAAGGAACACACACACATTAAGAAAGCCCTCAAAACATGCGGTTACCCCAACTGGGCCTTCATCAAATCAGCTAAGATGCCACAGGAATGAAGGCCAAACACAAACTACAGAGAATGGGAAGGACAAGAGGAACAACATTGTCATCCCATATGTGTCAGGCTTGTCAGAGAAACTCAGAAGAATTTTCTCCAAGCATGACATCTCAGTATACTTCAAACCAAGTCACACCCTAAGACAAAAACTGGTTCATCCCAAGGACAAACCCGCCAAACACAAGATCAGCGATGTAGTGTATGCTGTTCAGTGCAGTGAAGAGTGCTCGGACCTCTACATTGGTGAAACCAACAGCCTCTTCACAAACGAATGGCACAACATAGAAGAGCCACTTCGACAGGACAAGATTCAGCAGTACATCTGCATCTGAAGGAAAAAGGGCACTCTTTTGAGGATGCCAATGTCCACATTTTGGACAGGGAAAACAGATGGTTTGAAAGAGGAGTGAAAGAAGCCATCTATGTCCACTGTGAACAACCATCATTGAACAGAGGAGGTGGATTACGTCACCAACTTTCCCCCGCTTACAGTGCTGTCCTGAGCTCCCTTCCCAGACGTCTCAACCCCCATTCACACCTTTGTTCCAGTGACCTCAATAGGCCACAGGAAACAATGGAGCGGAGTCCTAAGTTGGTTTCAACTGAAACCACTGATTAAATATGACCCACGCCCCCTTCACACCTGGGCACATGTGTTCAAGCACATGATCAATAGAGGGTCATAACCACCTCCAGGGGACTACGCCCACAGGGGTTTAAATACCTGGGTCTCTCCACCATTTGGTTGAGAACTGAAGAAGCCTTTCGGATGAGAGGTGAAACGTCTTCAAGAAACAAAAAGAAGTCCAGTCGCCTTTTTCAAGCTCCAGAGACCACTAACATAAAATTTGTTGCCTTCTTTTTCCTCTGTTTGTTTGGGTTATTCTTCCCTCTTTAAATAAACTACTGTAATGCGTTCCACAGATATAAGGAAACCTCAAATCATTGGGAATACAATCATAAAGGAGGGAGATGTTCTGAATTTGACCTGCAGTGTTGAAAGTTTCCCTCCAGCTCTCATCATGTGGAAAGCCCTTAGCGCTAACACAAATCTTCATAGTGGAACTTACACTGCTCAGCACAGTGATAATGGATCGGCTACACTTGTCATCCACAATGTGACAGTAGAACACTCTGGACAGTACATCTGTACAGCAAAACATCTGGACACAACTATGACTTTATTCACTGATGTGACTGTAACTTGTAAGTACCAATCTTGAATCTGGATTTCATATTCACACTACAGCTTACACGGTCCAACGTTTTATGATTCTGATCATGTGTTTACAGGGTTTTCAAAGATCCACGATGGCTCCGGATGTGTGCTTCAGGCGGAGGTTTTGACCTGTGTGTGTATCTGTGAAGGGTTTCCTTTACCTACCATCAAATGGCCACTCCTGAAAAACCACAATGAGTACTCTGTCATTACCACTGTGACAAACCACACAGTCAACAGCACTGTCAGTCTAACTGTAAAAAAACATGGCAACAGCTCTGTTGAATGTGTCAGCAACAATGGAAATGGGGAAGCAAAAGAAAACCTCCTGATTCATAACTTGCCCAAGAAAGCGGGTATGTATGTTCAACTAAAACACTTCCTCTTTTTTGACCACTGCTATTTGATATTTTAAGTAACCGCACTTTTTCATTGTGACCTTTGTAATTAGACAGTCATTCCATAAGCTATTGGATGGATCATATAAAATTTAAAACATCTTTGAGATGATTGTTTTGTTTTGTTTTTTCATGTTGTGCAGTTCAGCCATCAGTTTTGATGCTGAAATATCTGGAAATCATCATTGCCTTTTTCATTGGGGTAGTTCTTACAGCAGCTGTTTGCTGTTTAACTAAAAAATGTCTGAGGTAAAACATTTCGTATTATTACATTTTTAGGATACATTTATAGTTAACTTTATTACTATAAAAATATCCTTTTATCCAGAAAAAAACAGAAGAGTTCTGGAAATTTGGATGAGACTATGGAGATGGTAACAAGTCAAGATCATCCACAGGTATTTATGTTCAGTTGCCCTTTTTTTAAAATATATTTTTTCACATATTTGTTTTTACATAAATATCCTCAATATTGAAGTGTCATATTTAGCTTTTTGGTTTTCTGTAATGCTTTAGCATGTTTTACATGTCTGCAAAAAAAAGGCCATTTAAAAGTTTTAATGGTAAGGAGCAATTAGAAATTATAATTTTAGGACCATTCTGATACAAGCAAACAAGGAGTGGAAGTAGTTTACTGTATTTTCATGTTGCCTTTGAGCTACTCTCTACTTATCCATCTGTTCTGTTGGCATTTGCTGATGTAACACATGCAACTTAGACAAAAGGGGAAAAAAGAGAACACATCCACCACGCCCTGCTTCAAAGTTCTGCTATTTCAGTTGCAATGATTCTGTTTATACCCCCACCCTTCATCTCTCCGCCAAGTTTCATGAAACTCAGATGTAATTTTTCTATAATCTTGCTAAAAATCTTGCTAAAATCATTGAAAGCATTTATATAAGATATAAATCATCATAATGCCAGTAAGTTTGACATTAAAACCATTTCATGAAAACAGTGAGGACTGTATAACATTGGGATGCAGTTTCAAATGTGTTGAATCACCAATAGGTTTATAATTTGTTGGACAAATACAGTTTTGCCTCTGTACACCACCACACTGGATTTTAAATATATGTTATTAAAGTATAGGTTTTCATCTTAAATTAATGGGTTTTACAAAAAAAAAAACGTATAAAAGTTCAATTGACTGACAAGGAGTGTCTGTTAGATAGTATGCCTTAAAATCACAGTCAGCACCAAGTCTTCTTTCATAGTGAGAGTTCATTTTTTGCTGCTTTGTGAAAAGAAAAAAAATACATTGAATCAATGCAAGAATTGTGATTGTGAAAGATTACACAACTTCAAGATTTCAACCTCGAGTCAAGCTAATTTTTGAGCCACAATAAACGCAACTTACAGCATCTGAAGCGTGACATGATCTTAACATTACATTACTGCAGTCAACCTCGATGAGGACAATCTAATGTGCAATGTTGGGCTTTTTGAGCCTGGTGATTGACTCATACCATTTACTTTGTACCTTACAGATATATGATGATCACACATTACAAGACAATCAAACCCACCCAGAAGAAGAAGCTGAAGATGGAGGTGTGGCAGCGGAGAAAGAAGGGCCTGAATCCAGCAGCACTCCAAAAGAAGTGGAATATGCCAACATTGATTTCTCCCTGTTAAAAATAAAAAGTGTCAGGGAGTCAGCAAGAACACAGGACAGCACAAAGACAGTGTATGCTGAGATTAAGAAAGCAGTAAAAGAAGAAAAGGAAGATGATAATGGAGAGGAAGGTGAAACGGTAGAGAGCAAAGAAGAGGAGGTGAGGATGGAGGAGGACTCAAAACAGTGTGAACCGGACAAGGAGGAAGGGGAGGACGAGGCAGTGTATTCCACTGTGAATGATTTAAAGGACAAAATTTGAGGAATGTTTTATTGTGTTTTCGATCTGATGTTTTTTGTCATTTTGTGTATGAATGACAATGCTTGTCTGTCATCCTGTGAGCTTCACACCTCTACATGATGATGTAGGGTTTATGTAAAGTAAGGACTGGAAGTTGAACAGAATTTCCAAATCCTTTTGTTATTTTGCTTTAATGTGTTTGTTTTAGTAACCTTTGCAGGTAAAATTTACTGCATTACTGAAGCTTTATTTAAAACCGTTATGTTGTCATTACTGGCCTGAGGGGCAGCCACTTCTGTAACTGTGATCTAAGCTAAAATGTAGGTGTGTTTTAAATGGTTTATCATGTTAGGGTAAGTGGGGCTCTGTGGTGTTGACCACACGTCTTATGTCTGCGTAGGTTTTTGTCTGAGGGTGTTGCAAGTTCAAAAGCACACTGGCACATTTTAAGAGCTTCACATGTGTGTATTCCATTAATGGTAACCTGTTATCCTTGGTATCCTCCCTGGTGAAGTATATGTTTTTATCCACTGAGTTAATGTGTTCGGTGAGGGCCTCTATTTCTTGGATTTTAAGTGTGACCCAGGTGTCATCAAAGAAGTAGAGGCCTTCACTGAGCATATAAAAACATAAAGTTCACCAGGGGGGATGCCAAGGATAATTCCATGTCTGTGCTGCGCTATGCTGTGCTCACTGAGGAGTATGGAAGCCTCAGCGCTAAAGTTTACCAGAAACCCACACACACACAGACCAGTGCCAACTCTTTGACTCCCACCACCCACTGGAACATAAACTTGAGGTGATCAGGACCCTGAACCACTGGGCAGAGATCATTTCCTCTATGGCAAAAGGGAAAGGAAAAATAAAGCCTTACATGCTGAAATGTCACCAGTTTAAGACAGGAGACACAAACCCAGCCTCCTGGGGTCACAAACTAGTGTACTCCTAATGCTGAAGCCAAGCCCAGATGCCCTTTCTTGTCTCTCTGCATGGCTTGTCATTGACAGTTTTACATTCAGAAGTTGTGTGGTATTTAGGCTAATGAGAATGCAATGGCAAGAGCAACATTATCCTTAAGCTAATGAGCATAAGTACCTTTTTTTAAAACTTCACTAAAAATTTGGGGGAAGTGTAGGCTAACCCTCATATATAATACCTTTTTTGAGGTTATTGCTAGGAAAGGGGCCTTTTTTTAGGTCCTGTTATAAACATCTTTGTATTTTCAAAAATTTCCATGGAGTAGACACACAAACAGTGCCCAACATTTAGACCATATTTTTGCCTGATCTTGCCTGGAGAGGTAATAAAAGCTTACATTTCATACACCTCTATTGCTGTTACAGTCTAAATGGTGTAAGACAAGCAGGTTTGTTCAAATATGAAACTGCTCAATAATTTACAGAGCTGTGTCATATCATGTGGAGCGTAAGTGTGTTAAGAAAAAACTGAGCAGAGAAATTGTGGTAAGATGTGTCACTTTTCAATACAGACTGTCTGGCTCTCAGGTTTTGGAGCAAAGCAATGGTTGGTACGCCAAAGCAAAGTTTGGGTTTTTGTGCTCATAAGATGAAGATATTAACTTTAAGGGGTGCACACAAATAGAGCAGTCGGCCAGCAAAATGTTTCAACAAAATGGCACAACTTGCCCCAACCCTGGGGTAAGTCGTTCCACCTTGGGGTAAGTTGAGCCCCTTGAGTAGTACGCAGAAGCGGTGGTGCTGTGTAGTCCTACAAGTCATCTAGCAACCATATCCAATCAATTATTTATTTTCATTAATGAACAAAATCAAAGCCTCCACCTTTAAAGTTGGCCTGCATACTCAGCAGTATTTCCAGTATGATAACAGCTCCATTGTGTGAAAGGAATACACCATGGGCTACAATCTTGAAGGTTTAGCATCACTTTAGATAGATTTTGCTAAAAAGTAAAAAAAAAAATTACACATATGTAAAAATGCAGGAGCGATGGAGGAAAATTACTCACTGCATTCCTGGAAGTTGTAGTCACCAGTATGGCTTTCCTGTAATTTTCTTCTGGAAAGTGGCCTGAAACACTTTTACATCACTAAGTTGCTCACAGGGCAAGCTGTGCCATGCACGGGGTAAGTTGTGCCATGGCACAACTTGTCCCACCATGAGTGGCACAACTTGCCTCATCCTGTCATTTAATGTAGGTTAGTGTGTCCATCTTGTGGATGCAAGCAAAATGAAACACACCATGCAAAGAGGCAACTCTACTGGCTTTGCAATTAACACACATTATATGTGTACAAGAAATCCACAAACCTGTTAGCTTGAAATCCACTTTTGATGCAAGAAATATACTTTTCTGCATAGCAACTTGTCATTTCAGAAATGCACTGCTCACATCAGTAACAATTTATTGCAGTTACTGAACAATAGATGGCGCCATCTTACTCTGAAAGTCAAAAGGAAAACTGGAATGGGGGAGGAACAACTAACCCCGTGGCACAACCTCCCCCAGTCTCCCCTATCTTGAAGACAAACCCTAACACTGAAGGTTACGCTCACAGAAATAGTTATTGCAGTAACAGATTCAGCATTAAAGTGATCTTAGGTTTTGAAACTGCAACTAAAGATTGAAAAATAACTAATAATGCCACCAAACTCACTGTCAGGTATCAGCTATGGTACTCACATTTATTTCCAGCTTATGAGTGAATTGTAATAACTTTGTTGATTTCTTAACTTTTTACTCTGGCTTAATCATCAACTCAAAATCTTTATTTTGTGTGGTATTTTGGTTTATTACCAAATGCATGCAAAGCTAAAGACAGACCTAGCCTCAGTGGCCCTGTTTCTCCCACAGATTCAACTGCCGCCCATTTCTCTCGAGGAGCCGGTGCACTCAACAGTTAGCTAACCTGCAGGATAAAAACTAGTGAAGAGCTGCTCAGTCTGTGTGTGAGCCCTTTAGTGAGTAGGACTGTGCAGTAATGTATGTGCTTTGATGGTATTTGACTCTGAGTCTAGTGATGTGCATACCCCATCATCACAGTCATCCCTGAGTTCTATAGCTGCTCTTCACCGAGCCCAGCTCCGCAGTGGGGCAGCATGGTGTTGTACCTTGTTCCTCCTTCAGGGAACAGAATTTATAGACATAACTGATCATTCCCTTCCAGTCAATTCACTCGTTACAACACATATAGTATGGGACATATATACTGTACACATCCCACAGAGCACCTTAGTGCAAGGCACACCCAGCAGAAAGGACCGAATGAGCCACCGAAGGGTCTCATTCTGTCAGCCAGGCACACATAACTTTTGACTGGAGTTTCAGTCTCTTCTGGGACCATTTTTAAGTTGTTCGGTTACTTAAAGGCAACTAGGGCCAGATTTACTAACATGTGCCAGCACTGTGAGGATTTTGTATGGCTAAATGGAAGGCTCCATAGCATCAGGTTTTTCTTTATATAATCTTCTATTACAAGATGTTGAAGAATGTCCTGACTGTATTCTGTGACCATAGCAAGTAGATAACAGGTTTCTATAAATGATTCTATTCTTTGTCAAAAGCCATGTAGACTGCTGTTGCACTCTGTATTTTTGTTTCCTTTGCAAAAGCAAGTTAAAATCTCACAACCTGGTTGTGTGTAAACTTATTTATTTTAGATTTCCATTACAGATTGGTGTCAGTGAAGTGGGATCCCTTGATTGATGTGCATTCTGAGGTTAAGGCAGCGGTGACTGGCCATCCCTGCAAGGCAGCCTTTCCAGCCTCTAACCTCACATAGCTGAGACATGAGTGGGCCGACCGTTTGGACCCCAGAGCATTGATTCCACCACCAAATCATGATGAAAACAGATTTGGGTTTGCAGTGACAATCTCATCTAGGATAGATATTAAGCACACCATATAGAAAAAAAACTGGACATTTGTGAGCATGAGAAACAAGTCTGGTAAAGGAAACCCCAATGCTGGTGAAGTGGTAAAGGTCGTGCCTCCAAATGTAGTTAATATGAGGGGAAAATATTCAGACTGAGGTATCAGTGTTATGCATGTTTGTGTAAAACAGTTTTGGAGTTCCACAAGGAGCACCATTCAGCAGGAGTCGGCTAATGCAGCTGGAAGAGAAAATAAATTACCAAAAATAAAGCCAAGAAAAGAATGAAAAGAGGGCATTAGATGAAATTGAAACTCCTCTGAAAGTATTAAATGTGTTGACTTGTGAGGCAGAATACAGGGACAGAAAAAAAAAAGGTAAGGAAACTGTTCAAGAGAAAAAGATAAAGTATAAGGATGACCCGAAGTCCTGGGAATGCCTCGGGGTCCTCGGGGAATGAGCTGGAGGAGGTGGCTGGGTAGAGGGAGGTCTGCTCTCCAGAGGCTGGCTGGCTGGATAAAAATCAAAGCACTGCCCACCCAAGCATTTCCTGTAACTGTTCATCAACAAACACACACCGCGCACTGTCTATATACAATACTTCATTGATATACCACAACTGATCTATTGTCTGTAACTCCTCCATAAATGAGTGACAATATGGTTCATCTGGACAATTTATTATGAGTGCAATAACTCAGAGGTGCAATAATTTGAACTGCTTATACTGTATGTTACAGATTCATATTTCTTATCACAGCCACTGCCTTTACTGTATTCATAAGAATTCTTGTGTACATATTACAAATTTCTCATTTTGGTTTGAAATTATTAGTGTTTATTCTTTTTATATGATATAGCGCCACCTACCTGAGCTTAACTAAAGATGTCATGTTGGTGACTATACTGCTCCACTTATTTCATACAAGGAAACTCTCAGGTGTCAAATATACTATGTACATAGGCGAGGGCGAGAAAACCTTTGCTGTTTTGGTCCCAAAAATCAAATTTTCTTTTAAACCTTAAAAACTTAACAGCCAGGGCTGAGGACCTAAGCTACAGGTCGATGTGGACTGCACAGCTTCTGCCAAAAGGTGGTGCCAGTGATGCAAGTTTTTTGTGTAAAAGTGGTAGAAGAAAGAACTTCTTGGTGTCTTTAATGCAACATACTAAAAACCAGTGGTGGAAAACTCGATCCAGTTCACAATATAAGATTAACTGGTTACACAATGTTATTTTATTTTAAATTTCACACACCAAAAGACAAGAATTAAACACAAATCTGGATGTACAGTCCTAAAGTAGCCAGTAAGCATTTCCATTTTAATAATAATAAAACTAAAGTTTGTTGTTTTAATTAGAAGGAAATATGCTACAATGCTAGACTACAACTACAACTACTGTTTATTATTATTATTGTTGTTGTTCTTATAACACTAACAATAATAATCGAATGTGCATTAAATCAGCCACATGTTGTGCCGGTGTGTGGCAGGAGCAGGAAGACCCCAAAATGCTGGACTCAGAAGCGATGAAAATGAACTTAATGTATTTTTATTGAAATGATGATCATAAACAAATAAACTGGGCTGGACTGAGGCCAAAACTAAAACTATGGGACACAAGGGATGGAAAACACGCACAACAGATACATAGACGACAACAAGACAAAGAACAGAAGAAAACTGAGGGCTTAAATAACATTGGGTAATCAGGGCAAGCGGAAACAGCAGGGCACAGCAGGTGAAGCAAATAAAACTAATAACGGGGGAAGCAAAACTAAACACAAAGCACGGGGAACACAAGACTGTCAAAATAAAACAGGAAGTGACTAGACAAGGTACACGTTGACTTGACACGGGGAAACACAAGGGACTAGAAATAAACAGGACTACAAAAGAGAACTAATAAACATAATCAGAGACATAACTGAAACAGAACCAAGAGAACACAAAACACTGGGCCACCGGCCACGACCATGACACCACACAACAAACACTGTATTTAAGTACTACAAAAGCAAGAATCTGACACACATATATGACTTTTGATTAGTAGATTCAAGTTTTTTAATTACTATAAGGCACCTAGTAGTTTCTGTTAAAGTACACAGTTTAACTTTGATAATATATTATCTCAATTTTCAAGGTCAAAAGGGTGACAAATTTCAGCCAATTAAATGTGATGACATCAGCCGATGAAGTTATTCACACAGTCACTAGAAGTTGCCTAATTTTAAAACTTTACCACAGTGTAGATCAGAGGAAGCTGCTTGCACAAAACATCCATGGGGTTAGTAGTTTGTTTGTTTTTTCTTTGGTGCAGGCCAGTCTTGTGCAAACCAGCCAAAGTTAATACTTGAGCAAATTGAGAAGCTGAGACAATATCTTTCAAAGTTATGGTTTCTGTGTTATATTTCCATTTCTGTGGGACTCTTTTTTTCTTTATTACAGTAAAGAGATGAGACGATGTGCAAATTTTCCAATAAAAAACATATTCTAGTTGAATTAGTTTTCTAACTGTATTTTTTCAAGGTGATTGTATTTCTTTTTATGTATCGTCACCTTCTTAAATTAATGGCCTAAGTTTTTTTTTTTAGGGTTTTCAGAAAAGACAAAAAACTGAATGAAACATCAAAAATATGACAATTTAAACAAAAATAAAGCTTTCATTAAAAAAATGACATTATTTTAAGAGGGTGAAATTTTAAAAATTTAAGCTCATTTTGCCTTTATAAGGCTGTTAAAGTAGTTCTGTAAGTCATAGATTACTTCTCCTTTTATCCTGACTTACAGTATCAGAATGAACAATATTTCACTATTTGAAACAGAAAGCATCTGTGGGGCACATATCAGTTACAAAAAAAACTCTTCCTTTCCTCTGTCACACTTTGCAGTGTCTAAAGATTTCTTTAGTTACTGTTATCATAAACTGATGAGTTAAAATTGTATTAAGCTAGAAATGATTGTGACTACATCATAGCAAAGTGTGACAGGAAGTTAAAGAGAATAACAGAGAATAAAGTGATGCTACATAGGGCAATGTTAATGTTAATAACAGTCCAGCAACTTTTGAGAACACAGTTTAATTTCACACAAATGCATATATTATAATGCATTATAATGTATGATGGATTGTTTGAAGATCATTTTTAAATGCAACTGCAGTAATACCTGAATCCCCCAAAATATCTCAAAGTATCACAATTCACACACAAGATGATCTTTGATTTCACTGGCGTTAAAGCTTCACATAAACATCATAATGTGACAGGAGGTTTTTAGATCTAAGTGTGGTGGCAGTCTAAGAGGAAATAATGGCCAGCATACTTCCTGGAAACTTGTTGAAGTGCAAAGAGAAGTAACCGAGGAGGAGGAGGAAGAGAAGAAGAGTCCGTTCAGAGCAGAGATCAGTGTGTGGAAACCAGAGCAGGAGATTCAGACAGAAAAAAGGTAAAACTCCTTTATCCATTTTTGAATAACTTTCACCGCAGTGCTCGCTCTTCAGTAAGTTATAAAATGCTTTTTAAAATGAGCTGTGTGTACTTAAATGAAGAAGTCTGGAGACGGGAGATTTTCATTCATCGTTTCTTTGCCTGCTTTAAATGAGATCCTACCCAAGTTTATTGGTTACACTGCAGTATTAATGAGATGTAACTATAACTTCCTGTATTTGATTCCATCATCCACCGAATGTTCTGTATTCTTATGGCACCTTTTTGTGTGTTTGTGCGTTTAAAAGGAAGAGTTTATCCTGTGGAGAGAAGACTTGCTGCCTAAATTGTTAAATCAGAATGTTTGCTCTCATCTGGGTGATTCTGCTGTTTGCTGACAGAGGTAGAGAAAGAAACCATTTAAATCATCAACATTTGAATGTAAAGAAAAATGAATTTAGAAAACACATCTGTGTACTGCATCACTATAATTAATGTCAGGCATACATCAGGCCAAATATATCAAAAAGCAACAGCACGGAAACAAAAGAGGCATCATTTAACATAAATAGTCTTTGTTGACATCACTTTTGATTTTCCACAATCTCAGCATCCTCTCTTCTTTTTTGTCTCTTTTCATTTTACAGTTGCAGGTTCTAGAACAGGTGAGTCAAGCTGTGCAAAGGAAAAATACAATATCACGCTAAGTGAAAACAATGTAACCTCAGAGGCTGGAGTATGTGTTTTGCACCGTTACTTTACTACAGAAGATGGTTTGATGTCCAAAGTGTAATTTGGTACAAGCACAATGAAAGTCTAATAAAACAATATTTGACTCCAGCAAACACAAAACTTCTGACTCTGAGAGTAAAGGGCGGGTGTCGCTGCGGGAGTCTGACCTGAAAAAGAGGAACTGCAGCATCGTCATCAATAACCTCAAGTTGTTGTCACCGTTGAGAAGACGGCAAATGGCTGCACATTGATTTCTTTTTTCAGCCTCAAGTTGTACTTTTTTCAATTTAAAATATTTAACAGTGATAGTATGTCTACATCAAAGTAAGTAATGTCTCTATGCTGATGCACATGTTTTTTCTTCATATTCTCAGAGACACAGAAAAAAAGCTCAACTGTGACCTCTAATTCTTCAGCTGCAGTCCAAAGTACTGTGGCCACCAACGCTACCAGCACCAATGTTAGCGCAACTACACAGGAGACAAAAACCTGTGAGTATTACTCTTGGCTAAAGTAGTTATAATAATAATAATAATAACTATGTAAAGCTCAACTTTGTTTCATAACACTGACATGCTTTTGCACCTTCTTTGTAACAATTATCTACAATTAAAATATTTTAACTTAACACAAGGTGAAAAGTTTGTACTAAAACATGCAAAGCAAATTTAATTGTAATTGTTTATGGATGGAGGTCAGAAGCATGAACTAGTTTAGGATGGGAGTTCTGTCTCTGGTTATTTTGTGCAGTTCTCACTGAAATTTAATCTAAAGAGATCCGTTTGAAATCTCTAGAGTCTCTTACATGCGGTGCCTGAATAAGATCTATATGCTCATATGAGGTTTCTGTGCTTTTGACCTGATGCTAAGATTCTTCTTCAGCATCTGGAGTTGTTCCAAGAATCCTGAATACCTTTAAATGTGAGCATCAGTCAGAGAACCTGACCTGTACATGTATCAGTGAGGGGTGTTGTTTACCCACCATCAAATGGCCACACGTGGAGCACCACACTGAGTACTCTGTAACAACCAATGTGTCCTCCTGCACAGTCACCAGCACCATCACTGTGTCTCTGAAACCCTTTCACAACACCACTAAGTGTGTCAGCGATAACAGTAATGGAGCAGCAAATCTCAGCAATACAACAGGTAAGTATTAGAACTAAAATATTTCTGTTATACCAGAGCAATCAAAGATTTAACATTTCACCTGTTCATAGATGTTTTAGACGATCACTCTGAACAAGAAACATCAATGAGCACAGCTTTATCCTTTTGATTTCAGATCTATGGGATACATTCTTACGTATTGTTCAAGAGCAGAAAGTCTACACTGCAGCATTGGTGGGGTTTGTGGTTGGGATCTTTCTTTCATCAATCTTTCATTGTTTGGTAGCAAAATCGTGCAGGTAAATTAAATTTATATGTTTATTTTCTATTTCTAATATCAACCAAAAACAGGTCATACCAGTGTTTTAACATATTTTATTTTACAAAAAGGAATATTATATTATTGAATATTTTATATAAATGCTGACCATGTTTCACAATATGCCCATAAGGTTTCTATCTACAGTACATGCACGTATATATCAGTTTATTTTTCATATGTATATAGCACAGCCAAACTGACCTTTAGAGGTTTTAAATAGTAACTTCAGTTTTTATGTCAGCACTTTTCCCTGCAGCCACACTTCACATTATTTTGAGATAGAACTGAAACATATTTTGTAATCTATCACAGGATTTGACTTCAGTGTTGTTATCAAGCAGTAATAGTTATTTTCTTTTTGAAAGTGGTCATAAATCTTTGGGTCATCTTATGAAATCAGCTTCTAGAAACTAAGATTTAGCAGACATATATTTACATGTATGAATCAATTACATTTTGTGATTCAATATATATATATATATATATATATATATATATATATATATATATATATATATATATATATATATATATATATATATATATATATATATATTGCCTTTTTACTTAGAGAAGAACCAGAGTGATAACAGAAAATACTCACATTGTGTAACTGCCTGTTGTTGCTGTCAACCAACACCCATGGGCCAGTGTGAGACCTTCACTAGGAGTCATTCCTGCTATTTTTTTTTTCCCAGAAAAAAACAGAAGACATCTGAAAATCTGTCTGAGAACCTGGAGATGGTTACCACTGAAGCTGTTCCAATGGTAATGTAAATTATCAGAATATTATACTAGTTTTATGTTAAATAAATGTTTTGATATAATATCAAGCTAGTATGTTTTTCTGACATGTAACTACACGATACAGTTGTCTAGCTTTTATTATCTGGCAAATGGCCTGTAATTTCTGCACTGTGTCTGACAGATGGATCCTGATCAAGCAGCAGCATATGATGAGATCCATGAGCCACAGGCAGCTGAAGGAGAAGCTCAGTGTGATGGGCAGTCATGGCCTGATGGTGATCTAGCACCCAAAGAGGTGGAGTACTCTGACATTAACTTCTCTGCAATAAAAACCAGGAATCCTGAAGAGGCAGAGAACAGACAGGATAACACTGACACAGAGTATGCTGAAATAAAGAGAGAAGAAAAGAGACAAGAGAACAGCCAAGAGGACAGTGAAATGCTGGAGGGCAATGAAGAGAAGGAGCTGATCACTGGGGAGGATAATGATGCAAAAAAGGCTGAGGAGGAGGGAGGTGGGGATGTGGCACTGTATTCCAGTGTGGATGAAATAATGGGTTAGGTATGAGAACCATGCATTTTAGAAATAAACTGATTGTGAAGCATCCATTACAACCATTGCAGGTAGAAGATGAAGTATTTAGGGAAAGATGAGGGTAGTACAGTACAGTGCAATCACTGTATGTGTTGAGATATACACTATATTGCCAAAAGTATTTACCACTCTGCCTTAACATGCATATGAACTTAAGCAGCATCCCATTCTTAATCCTTAGGGTTTGATATGATGTCAGCCCATCCTTTGAAGCTATTACAGCTTCAACTATTCTGGGAAGGCTTTCCACAATGTTTAGAAGTGTGCTTATGGTGGCGTGCTCTACACCACTGCAGCCAATACTTTGCATTGTACTTGGTGAGGTAAGGCTTTGATGCAGTGACCTCTGCGTATTATGCACCACAGCATCATTTTACCACTTTGTGGCTGAGTTGCTGTTGTTCCCAAATCACTTGCACTTTGTTATGATACCACAAACAGCCGGCTGTGGAATATTTAACAGTGAGGAAATTTTCACAACTGGACTTGTTGCACAGGTGGCATCCTGGAATTCAATGAGCTCCTGAGAGCGACCCAGTCTTTCACAAATGTTTGCAGAAGCAGTCTGCATGCCGAGGTGCTCGGTTTTATACACCTGTGTATAAAATTCAGAACACCTGAATTCAATGATTTGGATGGCTGAGTGAATACTTTTGGCAATATAATGTACCTATGTATACTGTATCAGGCAAAATTATCAGCTTCATGTAACAGTCAAGCATTTCGTCACTTCAAACAATCTCAGTCCTAAATAAGGCAAATGCAGCTGACATTGAATTTAACTAAGCTCAGAGTGAATGTCATAATTATTTGTAATTATTTTGTTCAGTTACATTATTGACTGTGCCACAGTGGAGGAGGGGCGAGAACACATTTGCTGCTGTGGTCCCAAAAATCCAATCTTGTTTTAAACCTTAAAAAGCTAACAGCCCATGGCTCAGGAATGGTGTCCATAGGTTGAGTGCTCCTGAGTAAGAGTAAGAGACTATAACTGTCATGTGTGAATTCACACATGACAGTTATAGTCTCTTACTGTGTCAAATGTGAGAACCGGAAGTTCAGATACAATGAAATATGATCATGTCTTATAAGGAAGTACATAAATATATACTTCAGTGACTCTTGTGAGAACAGTAACTGCAGACTATACTAATAATTACTGTACATACATTAAACATGTAACTGGGTGCATGCAGGTACTTTAAGAATTCATTAACTAATGTATTTTTAGTAATATTTGTTTATGTAGTTCTGATATATGAGTTATGCACATCATACTTTGAACAGTATTCATTGTGCTGCACGAGGAAAATAGAAAGAAGCCAACCAACTCACGGTTTAAACTACTGATGCAGAGATAAGATATTAGTAAGTTTGGTGGTTCCTCAACATGACAACAGTTTGTTTCTCTTTTTTTTTTTTGCAACTCTTGTGTACTTCCTTTTTCTAAATGTTTTATATCACTTCTATAATAGACAGTGCTACAATTAAAATGCTTTCTTTTTCAGTGTTCTTATTTACATTCCTATTATATACTGTGACAGCCTGAGATTGTGGAAGTGGTGTAGTGTGAAGAGAAGAGCAGTTATACTCTGCAGTTAATGTATGCGCAAGCTTTTTTATTTTTTTAAGAAATTGAATAAATGGAAGCAAATTCTTGGGTGATCGTCTCAAAGTTTTGAGACAGTTTTGGTATGTTATTCAGAGCTGCTGTTGAGCACTTTTGGGGGGAATCCAAAATTAATCCTCAGGGGACAACAGTAATCAAATTTAGTCACGTCAGTATGGAAAATATGAATGTGCAACTTCCTGTATTAACATCTGTGTTGACAGCTTTGGACCTGTTTCCTGTGCAGTTTGACAACCAAACTTCCTGTATGTGTTTTTCTTTTTTTAAATAAAAATATTTAACTCACTAAAAACAAATGTAAAAGTGCAGGTGTTAATATAGCAGTTGAAGTGCAACACTTTCCTCTTTAGCATAAATAGGAATCACATGTCAGTCAGACTTTGCTGCAAATGGCATTTTAGCATTTCCTCTTTCAGGGGTTCAGTATAATTTTAGAATACCTACCTTACATTTGAAGTAGTCTGTCCTGAATAGTAAATAGATTTACTGATGTATTGACAATATTTTCAAGTCTTCTGTCCATCTGTCCTTCTTCCTGTATTAACATTTGCATCTATGATCCAAAATGCTGCAGCTAGAGTACTGACAGAGACAAGAGAGAGGGAGAATATTTTTCCCATACTGGCTTCTCGTCATTGGCTTCATTGGCCAGAATTGAATTTAATATCCTTTTTCTTATATACAAGGCCTTAAACAATTGAGCTCCGCCTTATTTTAAAAACCTCATAGTACCATATCATCCCAATAGAGCCCATCGTTCTCAGACAGCAGAGCCTTCAGCTTTCCTTTTTTTAAAACTTTCCTTTTAAATCAAGCTTATAGTTAGAACTGAACAGGTGACCCTGAACGATCCCCTAGTTATGCTACAATAGGCAACAGGCCTAGGCTGCTGGGGGTGGTCCCATGATGCACTTACTGCAGTATTCCTTCTTCATTTCTTTTTCTCTTTTCTCCCTTTATAAACCACTCCACATTTAATTGTTAGTTATTCATTTCTGACTCTCTTCCACAGCACATCTTTCTTCCTGTCTCTCTCCCCTCACCTCCAACCGGTCACGATTTTTTTCTTCCTATTATCACCATTGCTTGGTCATAGGGGGTCGTTTTGACTATTCGGTTCTCTCTGTAATCATTGTATGGTATTTACCTTATAATACAAAGGACCTTGAGGCAACTGTTTGTTTTGATTTGGCACAATATAAATAAAATGGAATTTAATCTATTAAAAGAAAGTCATTCCTGCCTTCTGGCTGGGTGGTGAGTTCAGTGCATGGATATTAGTTAGACCTAGTAATACTGATTTGGGTGATTTAGAGTGGAAAGGATGTTTTCTGTAGGTTCAAACTTAAAATTTTACATATGTATTCTGGCAGCCAAATGCCTTAGAGCTGAAAGTCAGCGGCCGGGGTTCGAGTCCAACCTGTGGCCTTTGCTGCATGTCTTCCCCCAGTCATTCACCCTACTTTCCTGTCTGCTCTTCACTGTCCCTATCCAAAAAAGGCCAAAATTAAATTATCTTTTTTCCACATTCTCACTCCCATTTTTCTTCTGTTCATTCTATTTCTGTACTTTTCTTTTTCTCCTCCTCATTTTTGCTTCTCCTCTCTTTTTTTAATCTGCTCCTACCCCCATCATCTCCAGCGTACACAGATACCAATGTCAATAATAAATACACGAAAAGATAGGAAAAAAAATATATAAAATATAATAGAGTCTATAGAACTCCTCTTAGCAGAGTAAATGTGTTTGGCCCAACAGGACATTCAGACTGTGATTCTGGTTACTAAAGCTGCTGGACAGGACAAAAACAAAAAAGAACTGAGTGATTTCCAAATCATAAATTTCTGCAGATTAATGAGTTCTAATATGTGCTATGATATCAACTGTCTTAATGAGGAAATGAAACAAAGTGTCAGACAGCAGAAAAGCAGGTGTCGCTGAAGAAAACCTTCCAGCAAGCAGCAGCCACACAGTGTGACCACAGATGTAGTCTGGACAGTTTATCTGCACAGCAAAACATTCTGCTCTGTTCCAGCTATACATATTTATACTCAGTCTATTAGAGTTGCTTTGCATGAGTCACACTGTAAAATAATCCCTGTTTATCATTGTGGTGGTGGGCTGTGGTTTGTGGCTCAGCTGCAGGGATGGGGTGGTGCAGTGGATTGGGGGGGAGGACATCAAGGGCTTGTGGGCAAAACCTTACATAACAACAACAACAATACAAAAGCTGTGCGTGAGACACACAAATAAAGATAAAAAATTGTGAACTGTAAATGGTCCACTAGCTGGGGGCTCTGTAGCAGTAGTTGTGCTGACTATGTTGCAGTCCCTCAGTTTGTGCTGTGTCTGCAATAAACCTTTTCAGCTGCTGTCCCTTTAAGGCCACCATCCACTCAGTCAGCAGTTTCCTGATTAGCTGTCACTCACTATGTTCTGTCTTGAGTGTTTATATGTTGCAATAAGAACAGAGGAATTGTATTTCTGTTATATTCATCAGAAATTTTTGGAGCTTTTATTTTGACATTTGTATAGACAGGAAGTGCTGAGAATTGTGGGGGAAAGCATGGCTGCACACTGAAGTCATTTATGTTACATCCAAAGCAATCCTTCGACTGGATCCTTCAGAAAGCAATGGCTTTTCACTGTACTGTTCTCTCTATGTGTTGTACTCACTGAGCATGAACATAAATAAACAGCCAGCCAAACTCCAGTTCATATTGCAACATATAAACACTCAAGACAGAACACACTAACAAAAAGTTTTAACAGCAGGTCTGTGGGACTCTGGGGAAATGGCCTGTGCTGTGAGCACATACATACAGAGCGAAGGGGAGGAAAAACTGAAAATGGGTGTTTAGTGCAGTGTGATGGCTTACAAGAACTGTTTGTACATAAGCTAACCTCATTTAAGACATTATAACGGTTTATGTATGATAAACAGACGTTTAACATCCATGTTGAACATTCATTAGAACTCTTTCAACCTAATCTTAACAACACAATCATGTGTCACAAGCCCACTGTGTGTATTCAGGATGTTTCCTTAGAGTAAATTAAAGTCACATTTTCAGAAGAGAAAGACTGTAGTTTAATTAATTCCTATAATTTAAAATATTGTGTTAGAGATGTGCAGAAACAGACTCACAGGAAGTGTATGTGTATCTATTATTTTCAGCTCTACACTGGCCCCACATGGATGTGCATGGATTTTTTTTCCCCTCTAAGTTGCCATCAAATAACCACATGCTGTCATTACTGCACTTAAACCAAAGGTTGCCTGCACCGTCATCCTTACCGTAAAAGACTAACGCAGAACTTCTGCTGTGTGTGTGTCAGTGAAAACAAAAAGGAGGAACAAAAGGAAACCTCATGTAAAAAAAAAGTAGAAGAAGGTGGTCACCGTCACCATTTCTAAGTATATTTTTTAATCACTACTGTTTCTGTTTGACAGGCTTTAAAATCTACATGTTCAGCTGCTATTGTCTGTAGAATAAGAATCGCTTCAAATGAAGATGTCTAAAAGTAAATTGTAGCAAGTGGCCCAAAATACACAAAACAACAATGGTTCCTTCATTTCAGTTCAAGTGTGACATTAATTAGGAAATATTGCATAACATTTGTATGTTTACTTTTGTTGCTGTAGTTGAGAAATCCACTTCTGCATAGAAACAAACAAACAAACAAAAGACTGATTTAAGTCAAGAAGATCCACTGGTATTTAAATTTGTGCAGCAAAACCGTGTTCCACTACAAGACTGACTTTGGGGACACCTGGTGGTATTATTGGAAAACTGTTGTAAACAGCAGAGCGGGAGTTCCTGTTAAAGACATTTGAATTGTTTTGGGCTACTTATCAGTGGTTTGAAATGTACCAGCTGATGAATGGCTCATTATGTGTGTAGTACCTGGCAGATGTATGAAGAAATCAGATGTAGACCACTCTAAAAGCAGCAGAATATGTATGAAGAAAAAAAAAATGGGCCAAAGAGAAGCACTATGCTGAAATTTAGAAAGAGGGAGCAGAGGAGAGACCAGAAGGAGATGGCAAAGAGGAAGAGGAGATCACAGGTGAAGATGACAAAGTATTTTCACACTGTGTAACAGAAAAGTGAGGTGAGGGTAGAATTAGCCTGATTTAACCTCAAATCAGCTGACTGGGTAAGTTTTCATTTTTCTGATCGGCAATTTGTTCTATCAATTCCAATTCTCATTTAGTTTCTGAATTTTTTAATTTTTTAATTTATTTTTGTTTTATTTTTTTTACAGTTATAGATTAAACTATTTATTGAGAATCACACTCTATCGGGGACTGTGCATGAACTGTATATAAAAAAAATGGATGCAGCTTCTGGGTTTGAAGCATGAAGCAAATGTGAAATACCTTCAGCCTGAATTCTGATGGACATGGACAGCAGGGGGTGACTTGTGTGGTTACAAAAAAACGAGGAAAAAAAAGTTCAGCTGTATAGAAGTCTGGTTTCAAAATATCTACATGGAGAAAGCAGAAAAGAGCAGCTGACCTCACAGAGAATCTCACAAACCAGTGGGTGACTTCATGGTGGTATAATCCATCTTTTATAGTGTGTGTGTTTCTCATCTCTGTGCTGTGTGTTCAATATATATATCATCCCCTACAACCCAACCAGGATTCTGGCTCCCACAGATTGACTGTATACCCACGAAGCACACAGATTATAATCAATCAATCAATTACAGACACTCCTGATCATCATCATCTGAGAGGTGAAAGCACACCTCTCCACCAAAACAATTTCTTCCATTCCAACTTCTTCACCACTAACACCCAGGAGCTGTCAAAGAGTGTCAGGACAGGAAGAACATTCAAACCCCACACAGAAAGGCCCCAGCGTTTGAACCTAGGAGCTCTTTGCTGCGAGACAACAGTGTTAATGACCATAGCAGCATGCTGCCCAGCACTTCTTCTTTTCCCCCCAAAACATACTAAAAAAATTACAATACAAAGACACTATAAAAGGCTATGAGCATATAATTTTATTCTGCAGTCTATTTGCAATGCTACTTTTTGTATTAAAACGGATGAGTGCTAAAAGGGTGCATGGGCTGGCACATCATACTAAGAAGTAAGCAGCATGCACAAGTAGAATAGTTTTCACTTTGACTGTGAAAAGACAACAAGACAAAGAAATAAAAACAAGATGCTGGTATGTGTATAAATCCGGTAACGTTTCTGTTTCTGTGTCTAATTTGCATGTGTTGCATGATTAGAGTTGAGATCAAAGTTCATGTTCATGCATTGTTGAAGCAGTGAGATATTTTGAGAAATTTGCAGAACTGCTCTTGATAAGATCAATACTGCACACACAGGTTGTGAAATCAGAGGCAAAAGCCAAGTCTCTCTGTCTTTCTGTCCAAAGTTCAGAACTATAGCTGCATATTTTGTTTGTTTAATTAACACACAAGAAGAAATTAATTTTTTTTTCTTATTGCATCTTAACTATGTCCTGCCCACTGGTTTCCTAGCAGCTTTACTGTAATGACAAGGTGTTGCTGCATCCAGCTGTGACAGTAAGTTATGGTTGAGAAAATCTGAAAAAACTTGAGTTTTGTTTTCACGGTAAATGTTTTTCTTTTCTTTTGTTTTCTGCTGCATTATCTTTTATGCATGATCCCTTTTTTTTTCACAAGAAAATTAACTTTTTTTTTAAAAAAACAGCTTTTGGCATTTCAATGAATTTCCCAATTTCTGATCAGTAGCGGCCGATGGTTTTTGAAATGCCATGAAATTATCATATTTAAGATGAATAAAAATACATGAACTGGTACAGAGCTATTATGCACTGTCAAAGAAATGAGGAGCCACTGATCACTGAAAAGCTAAAACAACATCTAACACCGAGCAGGTGCAAGTTATTTTGCATATTGGGTTCCTCTTAAAATAAGAAGGGGGAAACTCTACAGCACTGTTCATGAGTTTTGAACATGTAGTATTACATAGCTGTATCAGTTTTATTAGGATTACATTGTTCCTCTTTATTAGTATTGCCAAAAAAGACATTTAGTAAATGAGATGAAAAAGAAACTGTCAGGTTGCTATTTCACTGTGTCAGCACTGAAAGAGAAACAAGCAGCGCTACAAACAGATGCTGAATTGTAGCAGTACCATTAAGGACACCCCCATTTCATTAGACTGTCATTTTAGTTACACTAGCTAAAACTGCTGGTGTATTGCTTCACCTTAACTTTGATTTTCAGCCTGATCTTATCTTCAAAATTATTGACTGCTGGGGGAAATCAATAATTGTTATTATTAGTTTATTAAGTGGAGGGATGTTTCCAGGATGTTTCAGATGGGGTGGTACAGTTGGGAGCAAAAAGGAAAAGGAAATCAGAATATTTGATCAGAAACTAAACTGTATCAAAAACTTGTGAGTGAAACATTGGGCTGCTTATACGCAACCTTGTGCCCTCAGGCCAATGCATAGAGGTAAATGTGACACTGCACAAGGGTTTAAACATTGTTTTGCACAGTGATGGTTAAGCCCCTCTACTTGAGTTAAAGTCATAATCCCAGTAAAGTAACGGTGCAAAAGTTTTAGCATCCAGCTGAGAGGTACTCTCCAGCGTGTACTGGGCCTGCCCCGGGGCCTCCTCCCAGTATGACATGCCTGGAACACCTCATACAAAACGCGCCCAGGAGGCATCCCAGTCAGGTGCATGAACTCCTTTTGGCTCCTTTCAATGTGGAGGAGCAGAGGCTCTACTTTGAGCTGCGCTTTTCAAGACACTTTTTCATAACCATACAGTCAGCTATATTCACTGTTCTATTAAAATTATTTCTCAGATAACAGTTGTACTTATTTGTGAACATTTGCTTATAACAAATGCCTGTTTTGAAAGAGCATATATTACCCTATGAATAATATGTCTTTGTAGGTTCTCAGTCATCCAGGTCACAGTAGCCTTCAGAGCCTGAAAAAGGGGCAACTGGCTTGAATACCTGGGTCTCTCCAACCTTTTGGTTTGAGAACTGAAGAAGCCTTTCTGGTGAGAGGTGAAACATCTTCCAGAAACAAAAAGAGGTCCAGTTGTCCCTTTTTCAAGCTCCTGAGCTATGAATAATACATCATTATATAGGTAGCTGTACAGCTGTATCTCTTTCTGGTAAATGTGTATGCCTTCCAGTAGGCTAGCATACGGAAGCCACTAGCTTTACACACTCAGATTAATCATGTATGTGCTTAAAGTGATTTTGGATTAGGGCTGAGCTTACAGGATTAGAATGTTCCACTAGCTGGATGGACCCTTAAATAGATCAACCTGAAGCTGTCGGTGTTTCAGAGCTGTACGAGAATCAGTATTTGACAGCAAAATATTTAAACAAGGGCTATTTCTGTTCCAGAGGAGCAGGTGAGTGTGTGTAACATTGTTGAATGAAATCAACAGAAATGTATTTTTGACATTTCAGCATTTCTCTCTTGTTTTTTCTTCTGCTAAGTCTTTATTTTTCTGTACCTCTGTGGGCTTCAAACAGTATATGAAAACATATGAGAATAGTAGAGGAGAAATCTCGTGTCAGTGAACACAGTTTTCTGCTTGTGAAGCATTAGAAACCATTCAGTCACATTCAGTATGTGACTTATTTATTGACTATGCCTTAAATAAATACTGTGGGGTGGATAGAAATGAACACAAAACTGATTATTTTAAATAATCTACAAGTACATAAAACCTTTCCTGGGTACAGTTCTTTTGCAGGTTATTTTCTGTGACACCAAAAATAATTATTGATTCTGATTCTTGGTTAGTTTTTCAAAGCTGCCTCTTCCATTTCCTTTTACCAAATTGTTAGCTGTAATCGTGTCTAATGTTGTACCTCAGAAAGGTAAAGTATTCATGAGAACTTTTCTGGACAGTCCAGTTTTATTGGGCCTTTTTAAATCACTGCACTTTTCATCTTTCTTCAGCAATGGCTGATGTCTTCAGAGGCCTAAACCTCCTTGAGACCCTTAAAGAGTCTATTGAGAGCAACAGGTTATCAGATGTCAAGGAAGCAGTGGAAGACCTCCTTATCAGCAGGATCAACTTGGCTGTGGTGGGGGACCGCGGGGAAGAAAAAGCCTCCTTTATGAACTCCCTCCGTGGTCTCGGGGCTGATGATGAGGGAGCAGCTCCAGCTTCATCTCCTGTTGCTCCAGAGGGAGTAGCAGGCTACCCTAACCCTAAACACCCTGACTTCCGCCTGTGGGACCTGCCACCTGTCCCAGACATATCCCCATTTGAACCAGAGGGATACATGGATAGCTATAAGTTCCTCCGCTACAATGCGGTCTTTATGACATCCACACAGACAGTCCAACCCAACAGTGTGGAGGTTTTCTTGGAGGCGCTTTCCCTGCAGCGACAGACTGTGTACTTTATTGTCTTAGCTTCAGTGGAAGACTCAGAAAAGATCCTGGAAGAAAAAAGGAAAGCCAGTCTGGAAGTGCTGAAATCCAAAGGTGTGGCACAGCCTAAAATCTATCTTGTTCGACCATCCATGCTGGAGAAGTCAGACTTTCCTAGTCTGTTAGCAGATATGAGTAACGACCTTCCAGAGATCCGAGCACATGCCCTTGTCTTAGCTTTACCAACGCTCACCTCGGCCCTGGTTACTCAAAAAAAGGAAGCATTCAAAGCTTTAGTATGGGCAGGTGCCTCACTGTCAGGTGGAGTGTCAGCTATTCCTGTTCCCTTTGTGGCATCTATAGTGGACTCAAGCATAGGAGTGCGGATCTTGACCAAAGCACAGTTATCTCTTTGCCTGGATGATGAATCAGTGGAGCGACTAGCCCAACAGCGAGGCATAGAACCTACTAAACTTAAAGAGTTACGAATCTGTGCACTGTCGGTGGAGGTCAGCAAAGGTGAAGTGAAAAGGCGGCTGGCAGTGGCAGAGAAGGACTTGGCCACAGTTTCATCAAAGCTGCTGGAGATGGCGATGCCTAGAAATGCCCGTTCTGTCAGCCGCTCCTTTGCTGCTATGCTGCAAGCCTTAAACGGTGCTATTGATGAGATGGCAGCCGATGCGCAGAACATACTGGCAGCTGCTCTCAGAGAGGGGAAGTGAGGTCAAAGGTTTTTCTCTATGTGTAATGTTCAAAAGCATGTTTTTGCTTTTAACACAAAAGTATATGTCAGTGCTGTGTGAACATGCATTCTGCAAATAAATGCTAAGTACTTTAAGCTTCTCTGTGACTGTTTAAAAACCCAAACAAACAAAAAATCCTTGTTCACATAACAGTACGTGTTGGCAAACTGTCTTCAAGTAGGTAGGTGGGTTTTAGAATTACAACATTGTTTTGTTTCAGTGCTAACTCCATGTTTGCTAGATGCAGCCCTCCTCGGTTGACTCATCTCACCTCGCGCTACTGCCAGCTGATTGGAGCTCCTGCTGTCCTGTCTGCTTGCTGCTTTCTTTCATAGTGTGTTCTGCTTGTTCGGTATCGGCTGCTGCGCTGCGGCTCGGTTCTGTTCTGCTGGTGTTCGTGTTTAATTTGGGTTAATTCCCAGTGTTTTAATGAATGAATGCGGGGCTTTTATGGCTCTTATTTTGGTTGATGTATTTTGTTTACTTCTTCTGTTATTTGGAAATTTGTTTGTTTCTGATTAGTTTGTTTATTTAGTGTTTTGGGGTTTTTTTTAACTTTTTTAAACTGTTTTTATTGCTTTTCAGTAGCTGGAGGTCATGGTGGTGGCAGTACTGGTGGCTTGGGTGGTGGTGTCCCCCTGCCCCCGTTCCTTCGTGGGTGCTGTGTTTCCCTGTGACTGTGGTTGTTCACTCAAGGGGGGATTCCCTCCTCCCTTGCACTGGTCCCTGTCCCCATTAGGGTTAGGGTTTTCTGTTCTTTAGCTTTTGTGTGCTTTAATGCCTTAAAATAAAAATTGTATTGCTTTTAACAACATCTAACCTCGTCTCTTGTCTCATCTGTGTGTGAACCTGCTTGTGCCTTTTAGTGAAGGAAATTATTCCCTGGGTGAAAGTCCAAGGGTGACATTGTCTGGCAATTTGGTAGGATTTCACCACCAGGAGCTTTCACATTTAATAATGCCTTAAACAGAGGAAGTGGGAGTTCAACAGAATGCATGTAAAAAGCATGTTGAAAAAAGGAATCACCTTCTTTACAGCTAAGAGATTCTCCTCTGGCTTGACTGGGCATGCAAATGTTTTCAAGATTTTAAGTCAACTGTGAAAACTTCCTTATTACTACTTTGGGAGGGCTTATGCTCTCTACATACTCTAAGTGGGTCCTCTAAGGTAAGAATAAGCTTGTTTCTGTACAGTCTGGTCTGAAAAGTTCTGGTCCCGCTACTGCCTAATTCAACTCATGAGTTATCAGTAAGTGAAGTTTGTAAAGGTTAATCTCGAGCACTGCAATGGTTTGATGTTCTGTTCTGTTTTTTCTAAAGAAAGTTCAGTTTTGTAAAATCTGTTTGATAGAATGGGAAATATTTTAAATTATTTCTGGTCTGGATTCAGGTTTGCCCTGGAAATGCTAACCTTGTATCCACAAACCTGCACTTTTAAGTGATAAATAAGCTGCAAACCTTTGAGACTGAATTTATTTTCTCCTGTGTTGCATTTAAATTTCAGAAGGATAAATGACAAAATTCATAAAACAATGCATTGTGTGTATATATAAATATATGTTAGGTGTTTTCATTTTTGTGTAGGCAATGAGTCATTAAATGCATGACTGATGAAGCAAACAAAAGCTATTTTAACAAAAATGAAAATGTTCCCCAAAATATATTTTAGGTGTTAAAGTAAAAAAACAAACAGAACTTAAAAACAAATTGAGTCAAAGAACAAAAGTTTGTTAAGGACACTAATCTATCAATACACGAACATCATCTATCGATCTATCTGTAGTTGTGTGGGGAAAATGGTCTACAGTGTAACCATTTCATTAACCACAATGCTTTGCATTGAAAACAAAAAGTTATCTTGTTATAAGTCATAAGCTTACATTATGATTGCATTAAAAATGTACTGGGATGTGTTGAGGTGTGTACAAATTCTGTTTTTGTTTCAGAAATCAAGCTTTAGTCCTGAAAATGAAAGCTCATACTTTTGGGTGTTTGATATTGCTGGCTCTAATTAAAAGTAAGTGTTTCGTTACTCCATAATCAGAGCAATGTTTTCTTTCATCATTGCATTGAGGTCACATTTATTATACTAACTTCTCCACTTCTCATCACTGTAGGTTTTTCTTGTGATCTCTTCAAACTAGAAGACTCCAGCTTGACAGCAGCAGAAGGGTCCTGCATTGAAATCAAATGCAAAGTCTTAAAAGAAATTACCCTTCATAATGCATTCTGGTTTTGGATGAAGGATGCAATTTGGACTGAGGGAAAAGATTATAGTGCAACTATTATTTACAGTTCTAATAAAACACAACAACCTGTCAGTCCACACTTTGCCAAAAGGGTGGAATATGTGGGCTCTCCATCTAAAAGTTGGGGAAATGGAAAGTCATCAGAGCCATATACATGGTGCAGTATTTTGATCCAGGACCTGAAAAAAACTGACACAGGAAACTATTCATTTAGATTTATAGGAAGAGAAAAATGGGTGACTAAACCATTTATGAATCTCACAGTCACAGGTAAGTACAAAGATCAGCATACTGAAAGATATAATGTATTCACATATTTTACACTATAAAAAATATTGAAATGAGCTGCTGGAGTGACAATCTGGTTGGTTAAAATTCAATAATATGATTATTGAATAAAAATAAGAGAGCATAAAAAAGCTCAGGTATAGAGGTAAGCAAACTGGTCAATTCGGATATTAAAAAAAAACAATAACAATTTAACTCAGATTTTACTTAAGATGATAATAAAAAAAAATTTAAAAACCCACCTAGAATTAGAACTCCTCTTTCTGCATCTTATTGGGGTTCTCATGGGAAATATTAATAAAACGGTCTCTCTCTTGCACATACTGATTGATATGATGAGCACCAGGTAGTCCAATCATCAGACCACAGAAGAATTTATGATAATTTAGAAGCTATTTTAAATCACGCATAAACTCTGGCTTTATGAGTGTTAACTCAGCCAGTAACATCAATCTATGACTCCAGAGAAGTTTTTTTAACTCTTCATGGTGCTGTCACATTTTTCCTAAACCAAATGTATCCATAGTGCTTGTATTTTATACTTTTACAGTTTATCACATTCCTGCTGACTCTTCCTTTTGCCTATATTTGCAGAAAATCCATGTCTGCTCACTTTTGAGGGATCAAAAAACGTGACTGAAAATGACACCGTAACACTTACATGCTCTACATCAAGCTCATGTCCTTCAGACCCTGAAATCAAAATCACTTCGGGACAACTTTCCCCACTTTCAACAAAATCACAGAAATCTAAAGAGACCACACTGAGCTTTAATGCCACTTGGGAAGATGATGGAAGCATGTTTTCATGCCAAACAGAGAACAACAGCGACAAATGTTTGATCCGGAATATCAGCCTTACTGTAGGATGTGAGTTCATAACTGGAAAAGTTTATTAATGTCTTTTCTACTGATGAGTGGACCTACAATTTCTGCTGAAAACACAAAATTCTCTGTGAAACATCTATTATTATTGTTTGAGAATAAAATCAGAAGGGGTTATAAGAATTGATAAGTTGACTGAAACAGATCTACCATCAAGAAATGATTTTGTTCTGCTGCAAGATGAAAGATTAAAAAAAAAAACTTTTCAGTAAAAGTAATAAACCTTGCTGTACTTGTTGAATTATATTTGTGTTAACAGTCAACCCACTGAGTACCTGTGTGCAGACTAATGTTTGCTAACCTGTACTGATTTTTTTAAACAGACGCTCCAAAAAGCGTATCAGCAAATACGAGCTCTACAATTGTAAAGGAAGGACAGTCTGTCACTCTCACTTGCTCTGCTAAAGGACAGCCGAACCCCTCTTTTAAATGGATGAAAAATAACAAAGTGCATTCCACAGAGGCCAGCTGGACGATCCCATCAGTTAAAAAACCCCACACTGGATCGTACCATTGTACAGCTCAAAACAGTCATGGGATTAAAAACTCAGAAGAGGTGACTATCAATGTTACATGTGAGTACTGTTTTACTTGAATTACTTCAATTGGCTATATATATATATATATATTTTTTTTTTCACCGAATTTTCTTATATCTGAATGTCTGTTAATGTTTTCGATTCTCAGTAGTTTAAGCTTTTGTTGGTGCAGTTTACTGTATTTGGAAAAGGCCTGTATTTTATATGGAAATCATATGTTTTATCCTTTTGTAGTTCTGATTTATCAGGCCTGATTATTAATTCAACCTCACCAAACGCTGACAACTTCTGTTTTAGATGTTCCTGATGTTGACATCCAGATTTCACAGGAGTCTCAAAGAAACCCAAAAGAATTTATGGAAGGATACAGAATCAATTTTACATGTTCTGCTAAGAGAAGCAACCCACCACCACTTTTCTTTACTTGGCTGAAAGACAAAAAAACTCTTAAACAGGGACAAACATATGTTGTTGAACATCTTAAGCCAGAAGACAGCGGTAACTACACATGTAAAGCTGAGAACACTGTGGGTTCTGGATCAAAAACACTTGAACTTTTGGTTCGATGTAAGTTTTGCACCTCTGTATTCTGTATGTCTATGAAGAAAAATTAATTAGTACTGATGCTGTATAGATTGTTTTAGTCTCAAATATAGTCTGAAAGTTATTTCTTTTTTCCAGACAAGCCAAGGAACACCCGAATTTCTTTAAAAATACAACAGTGAAAATTGGCGGATCGCTTCAACTCACTTGTGAAACTGATGCGTATCCCCACGAGTTGAGCTACTCCTGGTACCGTTATAGGAGTGACTCTTCCCAGAAGACGTTTATGGGTTCCAGAAACCCTCTTACCTTAATGAAAGTACAAAGAGCATATGATGCATGGTACATATGCAATGCGAGCAACATTGTTGACAGAGGGGACACCAGTGAGCCGGTGCACATACAAGTATTATGTAAGTACTTTGCAGACAGATATACATTATATATATATATATATATATATATACTTTTCAAAAAAAAAAAAGGTTATTCATGTTTTCTTTAAGGTAAATCAGGTTATTACTGTTCTAGCACAGATTTAAATGAAGCTGCATCTAAAACACACAGTTAGTTTAGCCAATCATAAAAGCAAGGTGAAATAGACTGGCTCTGTGCCCTGCTTACTAATTCAGGCTACCAGAAACCTCAATGCTCATTAATTAAGATAACTGGTTCTTTGTTTATATACAAATCTAAGTATAAAAACATTAACATGCTGTTTTGTGTGTAGGGAAGACTCAATTATAGTAGCCCAATGCTGCCACATAAAAAAATAGATATTTAACTCAAATAAAAGCACAAATTCTTTGTAAATTCCAACTTTTATGCAAATTAAATAAAGACAATAATGTGTTAGAGAATGCTGGTTTGAGAATAGGACCGAGTAGACAAACAACAACAGTTTTATCTAACTCTGGTAGAGCTTGACTTTATTTTCAACGAGTGATCTTGTCTTATCATTCAATGTGATAAAAATGAATAAATCAAGCTCACAGCTGCTTCCTCTCCACAGTTCCTCCCAGCAATACCAAGCTGCATATGACTGATGAGGTCACTGAAGGCCAGACTGTCACAGTCAGGTGCGCCGCTGAAAGTTTTCCATCATCGTCTTTCACCTTGGCGGGACCTTTAACATCAAATTCTCAGACCCCAGAAAGTATTTTGCCCACCAACGACTCCTACAATTTTGCTGCAACTTCAGCCCACGCAGGTTTTTACATATGCAAAGCCACAAACAGTGAAGGAAGCCTGAAAAGCCCAAAGAAGAAACTGGTGGTGAAATGTGAGTGATCAAGTGATGCGTTGTGTTATTCAGATTACGTCAAAGCCAATTCCATTCTAGGATTCAGTTTCCTTTTAGAAAAATAAATACCTTTAAGACTTGATCTTGTTTAGTTTCCTTTTTGAATTTAATTTTTTTTTTTTTACTTTATTCATTTTTTCTTTCTTCATTCATTATTGATTTAATTTCCAGACCCCCCACCCCCTTGGCTCCCCCTTATAATAATACACTATGAGACAGGTACACAGAAACATAGTTATGCGCATGTGCACGCACACACACACACATCTGTCTATTGTTTTGCTTGAGGAAAATAATTTTTGTTTATTTGTGTTAAATACACAAATTTGTGTTGAATGCAGATATTCCCAAAGAGGTGAAAGTAGAAGCTCGTCCTGGTCTTGTTATAAAAGAAAATGAGTCATTAACACTGGATTGCAGTGCCAAATCCTACCCATCAGTGAACTCTATCATCTGGATGAAGGCGACCGATGGGCAAAATAAATCCACCATTGGAACTCAGATGAACTTCACTGTGAAATCTGCCAGTGTCTCTGACAGCGGGTGGTACAGCTGTACAGCCACGAACAAAATTGGAACTGGAAATTCTGAGCAAGTTGAGGTTAAAGTTAAGTGTGAGTACATTTATCCAAGTGTGAGTAAGTGTGAGTGTGTTTTTTGAAACAGCCACTGAGGGATGCCAGAAAGGAAAATATCAAATTCTGTACATTTTCATTGTTTATAACTTTTCCTACAGTTATCCACCATCTCTGTATCTGAAGTCATTGTTTCCTGCTTCCCTTTCTTAATGATTCTCCTGCTTAGATGGTCCAAAATACACAAAGATCATAAAAGGACAGGAAGTACAGCATGAGGATGGGACATATTCTGTGACACTGACCTGCATCAGTCGGTGCTATCCTCCAGTCGAACACTATTCGTGGTACTGGAGGACAGGTGAAAAACAGAAAGAAAAAATGTCGAGCCATCAGAACACCACAGTGAGCTCACTGCAGTCTGGGGAGCACTACTGTGTCGCAAGGAATGAGATTGGTGAAAAAGCATCTGAGCCAATCAGGCTGTTTGACGGTGAGTTTGGGTTGCTTTTTTGGGGGGGATTTGTGCTACCTGTTCACAAATCTCTCCAAGTACTGATGCTCTGTCTCTTCTCACCGCAGACACAGTTACGACGATCTTGAAGTTCTTCTTCTTATGTCTCGTTTTGCTCATTTTATGCGTAATCTTCCTTTTGTACAGGTAATGTAGAAATAAGAAATGTTTTTTGATCAGAAAAAAAAGGTGTTCAGATGATCGGCCCGTGTAACTGCTCTTCTCTCCCTTTTGGTTTCAGACGCAAGAGGAACAGATTAACTCAACGGGGAACTACAAACGCGAGGGCCTGTGGTGGTTGTCTGGTACTCCATATGTAACTCATATGTACAATATTTTCAGCTATTACTCAAATTAAACAAAAATTTGATGTTTCTGTGTAAACTGAATCAGGGCTGGCGGAATGGAGTCAGAAGGAGCAGCGGGAATCGGATTGTTGTGACAGAGCCGTTCAGGAGCAGAGATGACCTCCTGCCAGACCAACCGTGTCGGCCAAACGCCCAACGACACGAGCGTCATCCAGACAGCACGTAAGTCAGCGGCCGCTCGCTCTGTCCGACTCGCAACAAGGAGCACATTGTTGGGTAGACAGCTGGATGCTGCTGCTCACTATTCAGTCAAAGCATCCATTTAAAGTCCTTCAGATATGAATGGTACACTGAGGGTTTACTTTGTTATCCAGACACTTAATACGCATGTTTTTCTTATTATCATCCATGCTGTTCCACAGGACTGCATCCAACATAAACACAGTTTACTCTACCGTGAATCTACCCAAAGGCAAACAGGTGAGCCAACCATATCAAAGCAAGCTCCACAAACCCCAATTTAAAAAGATCAATCAATAAATAAATAGCTGTATATGAGAAACTGCAGCAAAAGTCAAAGTGAGCAGTGAAACAGCAAAGGATGCGTAATAAAAGATATAACTGAGCATAAATCAAATTGTATGCAACATGCATTTGGAGGTTCACTAACAGTCTGAGGACAGGAATTCAGGATATTTCAACCTCTTGCCTGTTCCTTTTTATGATTTTATGCAAATAATGCGAAATCATCCATCTTCTCAAGACACATTCCCCTTTCATAAAACAGACTCCTAAAACATGTTTCTGCCTTTTAAATGTTAAATTTAAATTGATTTAAAATAATGTTCTAGTGAATAAATATCCTGTTTTATGTTTTATGGAGTCACTTAACTGTAAATGTATCGTTTGAAGTACTGCTGTTAAACCCTAAAACAAAAAGTAGCAAAATTCTGAACAGTTCAACAAAATTTCTCATTAACTAACTTTCTAATTTTTGTAATTGCCAAAAGACCCGGATTTATTTATTTATTTTTTGCACAGTAGATGCAGAAAGTCAAGAACTATTATGCATTCAAAAACATGTTTCAGGGTTAACATGTTCACATTTTTTAAAGCCATAATTCATACGTTTTATAGAAGCCCTACTGATCCAGCTGTTGTGTGCTGTCCTCACTGTTTATCCTGTCGGTATAGTTCTTGCTCATGCTTCCTTTTAAAGCATGAATGAACTGATTCAGTTGCTCCTGCACATTCATTGGTGTCTCCCGTTTGCATCTGCTCAGGCTGCCTCTGCACAAAAAAACCCAACCAGAGCACATGGTGGGCACATGGAAAATGATTCCCTCAACTACGCGTCTCTGGACTTTGTGAAAAAAAAAAAGTGAGATTTCATATTTTGCATATAAAAAGCACCTAAGCATTATTACATGGCTTATTGTATGACTGTATGCTTTTCCAGGGATCCAGCAGAGGATGCTGAGTACTCTGTGGTGTCAAAGCCAAAGAAGTCAAAAGAGGTCAGAAACTTCAGAATCGCAGTTTACATGTATCACATTCAGTTTATTACCTAATCGCACTGTATTTGTATATCATATGTGTTTACAAATCATTCTTATAACAAGCAACATTAAGTTATGGAAAAGAAAAGAATTAAAATGATCTTTTACACAGATTTTGTTTTGCATGAAATCCAGATACTGTCAGAAATGATGACACAGTTTTGTCACTCTTTATCCTCTAGAACGAACAAGAAAGGCTGCAGGACTATGAGAACATCAGTACAGTAGCAGCCTCCAAACCTCCATATACATATGACTTTGACACAGACACAGATACCAGCGAAGATGACGTTGAGATCAACTATACTCAGGTGAACTTTAAGCCAAAGTCTGGACACCAGAAAGCAAGGAACGACTCCAGCAGCAGCAGCAGCAGCAGCAGCAGCTCTGAAGACAGGACTCAGTACTCTGAGGTCAAAATCTGACTTAAAATAATTTCATCCTACTCAGATATCTCTGCCACTTGCATTAGGCATCCTGAAATATATTTGTCAGGTTAAGTACATTAAACAAGGTTTTTGTCACTCTTTCCTTTTCTCACTCCAAGGATATTATTTTGGCTTTGATTTCTGTGCAGCAAAAAATCCCCAAACCCATATTCTTGACAGATGTAACATTGCTTGGGGTGGACAGATAATAAAATGACATGACTGCAGCGTTGTAAAGCTGTGCTGCCATCCTGCTGTTCAGGCTTCTGATGTGTGTCTGTGTTTTGAAAATAATGTACTTTACTGTATGCATAGTTCCATTTCATAACCTGCTTTAGCATTAGTCGTTGTTCGCCAGCTTGACTGCAGGAACAATTACTTGTGTATTTTATTGTTTATTTTTCTAAATAATAGCAAACACACATATGCATCACAAAGTTATCAATAAAAATAAGTGCTGAACAAATATCAGACTGTACCTGTTTCTTATACTCTGCACAAACTTTTAAAAACTAGAAGAACTCTAAGACAAAGGTTAGTCTTCAAAGATTAAATAGAAGCAGTAGCGTTATAAACATTGTAAGAAGGTTAAAGATTCAGCCTCAGCACCCAGATTTCTTCTGATATCTGTGTCAGGTTACCACCTACTGTGTGTACTTAATTCATGTGATGTATTTCTTTCTGTCATGCAGTTTTTAGTGATAAGACAGGAGAAGAATTGACAGAAGAGATTTACAGAGATGAGGATAAAGATCAGGGTGGGAAACCACAAGCTTGTGGCATTACTACCGGGTAAGATGTTGCCTGCAGGGCAGTTCTTACCTCCGTTACTGAAGGATTTAAGATGTTTTCCTGTTCATCTGCTGACAGCCAAATACTGATGACGTCCAAACTCCTGAGCTTCTTCTAAAGCTAAGCAACCGCTTTTTCATTAACCCCTCCCGTAAGACCTTTAACATCTTTCTCTTTTCCCAAATGAGCATCCGCAAGTATTTCTCCTTCCTTTGCAACTCGTCCATTGCTTGGTGGATCTCGGAGGATCTCAGAATTCATGGCAGTCTTGGAGGCCAGGCCTCTGATCTCACCCTCTCCGAGCTTACCCTCCGATCTGGCCTGGAGTTCAGCAAAGTCCACATTAACGTCTTCCTTGCATTCTCCTGCTTCCTCCTCAAGAATTGCTTTGTTGACATGAATCACATCCACTTTTGAAGGATTAGTCTACAGAGAAACCACAATGGTGTGCTTCAGTAACAGAGTTTTGGGAGAAAAAAATGTTTACCATGCCAGAATTTTTCAAACAAAACCCACCATTACCAGAATCACAATATGTTATTTTTGTTTTTTTGTCATTTACGATTACTTTTATCATGTTTAGCACCACCAACCCATATGTTTTCAAGGACATGAACTCACCTCACTGGTGGCCAAACAATCTGAAGTGTCCACAAGCCCCTGGTGAAGTGAAATATTTCCCTTCCTTTTCCTAAAACCATCACAGAAAGGCTTAGTTAAATGTCTACTCGTTTAGTGTTCTCATTAAAGATGAAACATGCAGACATTTTTTTAAGGAAATTTATTGCCACAAGGTTAAGATTCAGAAAACTTTACTCTCAGAATATGTGTACACTACAGGTTTTAGATTCCACATAGCATGGGTTTCATACTGAATCCTGCTGTGGTGCTCTATCCTTTATATGTTGTTCATTATTTATGGGCGAGACTTCTCTTACATGTGGGTGTGAGATGTGTGTATGATGCTGACACATTTGGGGCCCTGTGATTGGTTAATTTGAAGAGTTCACAATCTCTTGATTCTACCACTGCAGCCTTTTTTTTTAAACTCCAGCTGACATTCACCTCTTCCCCTGCCTAAGTCAACAATGACCCAGCATTTTAGCTTTTATATTGTCTTGAGAGACCAAGACTTTGTCCCCTAAACCAAAGACGCAGCACAAATTCAGGGTTCATCTAGGATTTGAACCCAGGATCTCTTACACTCCAAAGAGGAGTCGTACCCATAGAATAGCTTCTATACTAGTTTTGATTTTGTCATAAATCATGCATTACATGTGCATGTCCAACTTTAAGACATTACATTAGGACGTTGTGTCTTATTAGCAATGATGTGTGGTAGCCATGCTTGCTCAAAATCGGTCAACAAATGTCTCCATCGTGTGCATTTTCTATTCTATATGTTATTTCTAGCCTACTTTGAAAATGTCTGTTACAAGCAGAGTTAGCAACCTTTTCAGTTGTGTTTCCATGTTCTCTCACCTGTAAATGGATATCAGCAGTGGTGCGCACACCAGCAGCATCCCCAGCGCTCCTGCTCCAGAGCCGATCAGCAGAGAAACAGTATGGAGGACTGAAAAACCCCCAGAAAATGCATCAATCAGTAAAAAAAGGCAAATAATGCAACACAAAAGCCAAATATAAAGTGAAGCCTCCTACAGATTTCTCTACCTAGCTGAGTTTCACTAGAAGACACATTGAAAGCCAAATTATCAGAGCCCAGGGAGTTGTTACTGAGGCAGACTAGAGAGGGCATGTCCTGGCCCAGGTGGTACAGAGTGATGACACTCCTCATGATCGTGCTGTCCAGGGTTACTTCCCGGATTGGGATGTCAGCAGAGTGACTGACAGGTTCACCAGCCAGCTTCCAAATCAAGGAGGGAAGCGGGTTCCCCTGAGTGTCGCAGGTACATCGGATCTGGGACAAAATCTTGACGCCGCGTGAAGAAGACAGGATCTCTGGAGGAACTGAGACAAAGAAGGTAATGGGTTCATAGTATAGGGAAACAGGGGCTTCAAAGGAATGAAAAGATGAATAAGTCTTACATGTGACATCAATGCTGGCGGGCAACGAGCATTCAGCTCCATGGACATTCAGAGCTTTACAGTAATATTGATCTTCTGAGAGTTTGGTCACATTGAAGGTGAAGTCTTGCTCAAAGCCGACCGCCTCCTTTTTTTTCCCCGCCACCCCGAAACCATGTGAAGTTCACCGCTGCTGGATTGGCGATGCTCGTGCAAGTCAGAGTCACAGAGCTGCCGTCCAGCACGGGACCAGAAGGATCGACGGACAGCGAAGTGTTTTTAGGAGGATCTGAAAGAAATAATGTCTCCTGTTACTAATGCATCCAAAAATGTCTTTTACTTTTGTGGGAATGCATACTCAGAATTTCAGAAAATATGCAACTTAGGATTCTTCATGGCAAGTTTTAGGACTGAAAATGAATAATAAGTATGCATAATTTTTTTTTTTTGTCATTCTTATTCATTTATTTCATTTTTGATGGGATTAAGGTTTTGTTTTTCGATTTAGGACAGCAAACATGAAGGTAAAAAGGAGCAGTGGTGATTTTCCAAGTAAACTAAGAGGACACAAACAAAACAAAACATCCACTGTACACATGAAGACACTGGCACACATGTGGACACAGTGGAGCTCAGTCATGATGGACCCCTGACACAGAAGGATTTTGAGGTTGTCACGCAATTTGACAATGTGTTACTGTCCATAACTCAGACACTAGTGCTGCCCTGTGAACAAGTCTTGGCCCCAGATCATGTTTGGCTGAGCACAGCTGAATATATAGTAGAGCCATATTCAGGATGTGAGCACACTGGAGACATACAGTTCTGTTTTTTTTCAGTATAAATGTCTTTTCTGTGTTAAATTAACTCACACTCAATGTCCAGCTGAATTGCTTCCGACATTTCCTCTCCCAGATCATTTTTTGCTGTGCAGCAGTAATCACCACTGTGGCTGGTGTCGGCACTGCCTATAACCAAGATTGGTCCGAGCTCTTCATCCACTTCATTGTCTCTGTACCAGGTGTAGTTGCTCGCTGGTGGGTTCGAGCGGCTCTTACAGAGCAGGGAAACAGAGCTGCCTTCCAGAATTGGACCAGAGGGGTCAACGATTACTGTCGTTTCCCTGGGAGAAACTGGAAAAACAAACAAGCGTGGGTTCAGTCTATGCTGTGGCCCAACATGTTACTATGTGTTTATGTTTCAGCGTGACTTACACTGTACGTCTATCTGAGCGATGGAAGAGTTTTGTGTCCCATATCTGTTAGTGACTGCGCAAAAAAACTGACTGTCAACTTCTGAGATTGTGGCTGAAAACCTCTTCTTTGATCCCACCACTGCCACCTGATCTCCATTCACTTTGTACCAGGTGTAAGTGTCCACAGCTGGATTTGCATTGGTGTTGCAAGTCATGGTCACCAAGCTGCCCTCTTTACAGGACCAGAGTAACTGACTGATGTATTATTTGGAGGATCTGAAAGACAAATATGAAAATCTAAATAATAATATGTTTGCATATGTCAGATTTTGTTGGCCACTCATAACCAGTGCAACATATTAAAAAAATATAGGAGGCGTGCCTTGGACCGGTCACCAGGGCTATCACAGAGAGTAAAACTATTCACTCGCTCTCATATTCAGGCTGAAAAAAATGCTAAACAGCAGCTGAGACAAACAAGTAGTAATCATCTGCATGTTAAAGCATGAAAATTCCAGAAAAATACTCACAAAGAACACTTAGAGTCAAACTTTTTTCGTACAGGTCACTCTTCCCAACTTGTCGGTTATAGAAAGCAGTACAAGAAACCTTTTGTCCATTGTGAAGGTAAGACGCTGTGAAGTTCATCACAGAGGTTGCAGGATTAGCTTCCACATCCTCCTCTGTATCACCTATGCTGGGCAACCATGTCAGAAGGGGAGGAAGAACAGGACAGGGAGCAACAGCTGAGCAGGTCAATGTAACGGGAGTCCCTTCTTCTACCTCCAGGCTGGATGGAGTCATTGTAGGTTTAGGCAGTGAAACTGAAAAGTGGAATAATAATAAAATGACAAGAAGAACTAAAATACAGCAAATGCACAGGAGCAAGAGGAGGTGACAAACTTTGAGTGGTGATGAGGACACTTGAAGGAAAGTTAAACTTTAGCTCATTGTCACACTGCAGTCTGAAGTAATAGTTGTCATAATGGCTCGATGGCATGCTGTTGAAGATGGTGGTGCAGTCTTTATCACGCAGGATCCCAGTCAGATTTCCTTGCTGGATGTTTAAGCTTCCACTTGCAGCGGTGAGGCTGGAATCAAACACCTCAGTTCTGCTCCAGCCTCTCTTCCAGATGGCTTTGCAGGAATCATCCAGGAATTTTTCCCATTCTGGGGGCAAGCTGAATCTGCAGCGGATCACCACACAGGATCCACTCAATCCCTCTACTTTCTGAGGCAAGAAGACAGCCCAGTTTTGGCATAGGCTACCTGAGGTGAAACAGTAATCAGCCAAGCTAAGGTCAATATTCTAATAACTGCCAGTGTCAAAGTTCAGCATATGAGGAAGGATTGATAACATGACTGAAATTTAAATAACATACCTTGAAGTAGACAGCATATGAAGAAAACTTTTATAGCACCTGCCATGTTTATCTGATGATCCTAGAGAGGTACTGGATACAGAAAGGACTACAATATGTTTTATTTCATGGTTTATGATCAGACTGAAAAAAGCAATTTAATCACTGGGACAAACTGAGAGTCTCACAATTTCCATTCTGCAAACTATTAATTTTATTGCTGAAGCAAATTAATATTGTATTAAGCTTTTGAGAGCCTTAGCTCATAATTTCGAGCACTTGCTAGTATTTCAAAAATTATTCTCACATAGAGCACTTGAATTCATGTATATACGCGTAAGTTTAAAACTTTAAAACTGAAATAGTTTTTTTTCTAAATATATCAGAGTTATGTTAAAAAAAAAATTACAGCTAGTGGTCATTAAAAAAATTCTTACCTTAAAAGCCAACAGTGGTGTTCAGCATACAGCGTCTCTCCCTTCTGGGGGAAAACAAGTTTAATCGAGATCCCAAATCTGAGATAATTTTAAAGTATACAGTGATAATGTAAATATTAATAAAGTTCAAATTAAAGCTTTGCTGGTGTTAAAGGGTCAGTGGTAATAATCCAACAAGTGAGTCATGTCAGACTGGCAGTGTGTTTGGATGGCACACTCAGCTGCTGTCAGATGTGTGTGGGGAGTGGCACTTAGCACAAGAAGAGGGTTTTTGATACTCTCTATTTCTTGCTGTCTCAACCCCAATGCAGAATTTTATAACAAAATTTAAATCTTAATTAATAATTTTGTGAGAAATATAAAACACCTTACTGAAAAAAAAGCACTGGTGCAGTGTGAAAGAAGCTATTGAACAGGAACTGAGGCTGCAGTTCCACAGGCTCACCAAAATTGGACGACAGAAGATGAAAAAACGTTGCCTGTACTGATGAGTGTCGGTTTCTGCTGCGACATGTGGATGGTAGGGTCAGACTTTGGAGTAGATCTATCCTGCCTTCTATCCCTGGGTCAGGCTGGTGATGGTGCATTGATGTGGGGAATATTTTCCTTGGCATACTTTGGGCCCCTCAGTACCAGCTGAGCATCATTTATATCCTGATTGCTTCCATCAGGAAAGTACCTACAACATCCTGTTGTGTATCAATAAAAGTGTGCATTGAAAGTAGTATATTCCAATAAAGAAATAAAGTCCTGTTACAGCGATGGAAATTATAATGAAATAATAATCTAAATGAGATAAGAGAGAGAGGAGGATGGATAGAAGAAAGTTAAAGAATCATGAAGTGCAGAGGATTAATAAGGAAGAAGTGAGGGCAGCTGTGAAGAGGATGAAGAGTGGAAAGGCAGCTGGTCCAGATGGGACACCTGTGGAGATGTTCAGGAGAGAGGGCAGTGAAGTTTCTGACGAGATTAACACAATCTTGAAGACTGTGAGGAAGCCTGAGGAATGGAGAATAACTGTTACTCATACTGATTTTCAAGAACAAGGGTGATGTACAGAGCTGTAGTAACTACAGAGGGATAAAGCTAATGAGCCATACCATGAAACTACAGGAATACTTGCTAAAGCTAGGTTAAGGAGAGAGGTGATTATCAGTGAGCAGCAGTATGGCTTAATGCTGAGAAAGAGAACTACAAATGTGATGTTTGCTTTGAGAGTGCTGATGGAGAAGAACAGAGAAGTTACACTGTCTTTGTATATCTAGAAAAAGGTCCCAAGAGAGGAACTGTGGTACTACATGAGGAAGGAGTGGCAGAGAAGTATGTGAAAGTGGTGCAGGACCTGTGTGAGGACAGTGAGACAGTGGTGAGATGTGCAGTAGGAGTGACGGATGAGTTCAAGGTGGGGTTGGGAATACAACAGGGATTGTTCCCTTCTTGTTTGCAACAGTGATGGACAGGCTGACAGATGAGGTTAGGCAGGAGTCTCTGTGGACTATGATGCAGATGACATTGTGATCTGGAATGAAACTAGGGAGCACATGGAAAACAGCCTGGAGAGGTGGAGGTATGCTCTGGAGAGAAAGTCAGCAGAAACAAGACAGAAAACATATTTGTAAATGAGAGACAGGTGGAAAGGTGAATATAATAGGAGGTATAGGAATAGGTATATAGGAGGTAGTGAAGGTGGATGAGTTTAAGTATCTAGGGAAAATCATCCCAGGCAACTGACAGTGCACAAGAGAAGTGAAGAAGAGAGTGCAGGTAGGGTGGAGTGGATGGAGATGCATGTCTTGGGTGATTTGCAACAGAAGGATAGCAAGAGTGAAGGGAAGGTTTACAGTATGGTAATGAGGCATACTATGATGTATGGTCTGAGAGGTGGTACTGATGAAAGGGGTGAGCTGAGCTGGAGGTGCCAAGCTGAAAATATTAAGATTTTCATTGGGAAGTGATCAGATGGACAAGAAGTAGAGTGAGTATGTCAGAGGACAGCTCAGGTTGAAGCAAGTTGGAGAGGCAAGGCTCAGATGGTCTGGACACGTGGCAGAGGATATATCTGGACAAAGGATATTGATTATGGAGACCACAGAGAAATTCATGTCGTGAAGAGGACATGCAGAGGCTTGATGTGACAGAGGAGGATGCTAGGGATATGGCGGGAAGGAGGCTATTCTCCCTATGGCGACCCCTACAGGGAGCAGCCAAAAGATGAGTCGGATTAAATCTGTAATTTCCACACTGATCTGACAAAGTTATTTATTATTAAAACTTTTTTTTTCCAATAAAGATTTATGATGAATAAAGGAGAGAAAACTGTAGAATTTTATGAATAAACTTTTAATAGTGCATTCATAACAGTGTATGTCTTCATTTATTGCATATTAAACCCCTATAAATTTCTGAATAAATAATCTTAAAAATGTTATTTACAATGTGTCTTAAATGAAAACAGAGGATGATGTGGCCATATTAATGGGAACACCTGGCAATATAAAGCAATCCAACACAAATTACAGCAGTCACAGTGTTTAACCTCAACAGTCTAATTTAAGTACACTTATTGCTGGGCTGTTACACTGGAATGCATAGTAGTGTAAAGTGTATGTCCACCACCTGTTGTAGTGTATTTTAGCTTAGTGTACATCAGTCTTGTAATGCAGGACTGTGACCAGCAGGGGGAGGTCAAGCTCAGCGAGTATCACCTCCCCAGTAACAGACACCCACAGTGTGCAGGCTGTTTGTGGTTTGCAGCTGGTGACCCTCATCCGCCATCGCTCTGTCAGTAACAGCTTCCACCACTTTATTCACATATTCATGAGTCCAGGTACAGAATGAGCTCCTGAGGCGGATCTGCAGCAAAAACCAGGCCCTTAAGCAGGAGAGAGGGAAAAATAACTCCCGGCACTGCTCGCTCAGTAGCGACGATTTTACAGTCAGAAAGTCAATAACGACTGTGTTCGTCTGTTGCCGTGACAATAACATCCATCCACATCCGCATGGACACTGCACTGGACGCCACCAGAAAGAAAAGACGGTCATACGTCTTCACACAGAAGGTCAGACTGGGCCGAGGAGACTGAAAGAAGGCACACACAGTGATGATGTCATAAACTGTGATGAAGAAGCAGCCTTTTTTTTTTTTTTTTTAGTTATTTTTCATTGAAAAATCGATTTTAGAAACAAACCGCATCATATTTCTTGGTTTAAAAATCAGCTCGTTGTGTAAGCGCAAACTGATAATTACCTGTTTCACACAACTTAGAAAAGTGTGTAATGTTCAGACTGCAAACTATTTCCCTGAAGGAATTTTTGCTGATTTACACCAACATGTTGAATGAAGTCACTTTAAGTGAGAGGCTTGATATTTATTTTAGAAGATGTGATGTCTGTGAGCAGCAATAAACCTTAATGAGTGGTACGAGTGTTATCTGTGACCTACCTTTGATTTCTTTTCTAAGCAAACGTTCCAGACCTATGAGCTGGTTAAAGGACATAAACTGGACAATTTGGAAAAACTTAAAGCAGAAACAAATCGTGTGCCACGTGTAAACACCACATTAGACACACACACAGGGTGCGTGTCTGTAACACTCATCTTAATTCCACTTGAGTTGTGTGTTGTGTTAAATGTCTGTTTCAGGAGAAATTTAACATGCATTTGTGTGTTACTGTAAGATGTTTAATAATGTTGAGAAATATCTGAAATACATTTTGGGATTTATAACTGGGTTACATGTCAAGAGAAGACTTCAAGCTTCAGAACCTATATGATACGATAACGGGTTTGCAGCCTTACGTCTAGTTTAAATTACATTTACAAATTGTTGCCCAGCGGATCCAAAGCCCAGGCTCTGGACTGCATGAAAAACGCCACAGATTTTTTTTTAAAGCCCGGTTGTGTAAAATGTGAGAACTCACAGAGGTGGCTGTTCGTAGATGGTCATAGTAAAATTCCTCTATAGCTTGGAAATAGATGACTCCCTTCAGCTTCCTTTCATCACAGTCTGCAACAAAAGGAGAGATAAGTGAGGAAAAAAAGGACTCATCAGGACTGGAACGCTTAAGTTCTGACATTTTAATCTAAAACATTTAAATCCTCATTCTTTCTACAAACTACAATGATCAGTTAAAAACAAAAAAAAAAAAAAAGTGTTTTGACAACATTGATTTAATCTTGCAACAAGCCTGACCTAGCGTGACACAGAGAAAGGTTCATTCAAACAAAGACAAACATTCAGTCAGTGAGCACATGCCACCCCTCCAACCAGTCTAACTTGTATAGTAGGCCAGTCGTCTGTGGTCCATGTCAAACAGGAACCACCTCCTCTTCCAGGTTTTGACCCTCCCCCCTTGTTTGGTGAGGAAGCCCGCACAGCGTCGAGGCGTCAGCCGCAGATCCGTACAGCCGGTAACCCCGTGACCCAGAGACTCCACGTGGGCCCTCAGGTCAAAGTTTGGAGAGAGGAAGAGGGGCAGGCTACGCCGCTGGAAGACAAACAGACTTTAAAGATGCTTGAAAAAAAGAGCCAGTGCTTATTGGTGTTTATAATGGTTACACTTGCTTTAGGTCAACAAACCCCTATGATCTGATATAAAAATGTAAATGTATGGAATTAAAATACTAGAATTCAGTTATAAGATCTGAAGAGTGAAAGATAATATTGCCTTTTGGTAAAGTCCAAGCAGTATTTTGTATAACTGAGTCTGTTGCATCTGGTTTGATCGTTTTATCACAATAATAAAATGTGTTTTCACTAACTTACAGTTTCAATTTCATTCATACCTCAGAGGAGTTTGGGGAGGAGATGACCCTTTGTTGCTCTTCTGGCTTTGGCTCTGGTCTTTGTGGGGTCTCTGATTCTGGTGGTTCTGCTCTGGAAGAGGTTAGCTCCTTTTGTCTTCTCTCCTCCAACAGCAACCGCTGCCGCTCTTCCTGGGTTCACACAAAACAAATTATTACTCTAACCATTTCCAAGGAAGCACAATCAGATAGACATGATCCCAATTTAACTGAGCATGTACAATAATAAAGGGAGAAAAAAAAAAAAAAAAAGGGAAACTGAAATCGATGTGCACCCCTGAATGCTTCCCTTCCTAGTCTGAAATTCTCATATGGCTGCACATTTTTTAGTCTCTGCGACTGCCAGTGCTACAAACATGCATTACAAAAACCCAAACATCTGCTGTCCACTTTCTTGCAGCTGAGTGGGTGCCAGTAATCAGACAGGCGTAACCAATTCGGTGTGTCGCTGATGATTAGAGGTGTCAGCGAGTGTTTCCCACAGCAGGTGACTCACCCGCTCTCTGAGCAGCCTCTCTCTCTCTGCCTTGGCTTCCCTCAGTTTCTTCTCAATCTCCATGAGATCCAAAAGGCATGGACTACGAGGAAAAAAACAAAAAGCACTATTCATTACATAAGCCTTACACAGTTGGTTTAAATAAAAGAAAAAGGATAATCTGTTAATTACACTGATATTTGTTATTTAGAAAATAAACCCATTAGCTGCTCTTACTTAAATTATGGAAGGAAGTAAGTGGAAAGATTAAGTATAATTAACCAGTTGTGGATGCTAAGAATGAACAGAATGGGCTCATTTGAATGGAAATCCAGACTTAAGCTTGTCATCAGTAAATGTTGAGCTGGTGTTGAGCAGGATGTGATGATGCAAAAGAGGCCAAATCAAACACCATTAATTACTCCTGAGATCCAGCATACAGTATGTCCAATACTGTTCAGTACAAAGAATTATAACCCCAAAACAATTACCTCAACCAACACCTAACCTTATCTTATGCTGCTGTGCCAGCCCCATGTTCATTTGCAAATGTTTTATCATTAACTGACAGCTCGACACCCTGTTTACCCCCAGTAACACAATACAGTGCACCTGCACCTGTTGATACTGCTGTGTGCAGGTCCACAGTCAAAGTCCATTATAAGTTTGTAAGTAGGCCAAAAAAAATAAAAAATACAGGTCATTTTGGCCCAATTTTTGGCCATTATTCCAAATGGTAAAACAGTATTACATTTAAAATAAAACTACTTAACCAGTTACTGAATCTAATATAGAAGGAAAACATAAAACGAACACCATGGGAACACAGTTAATAGCAAATTTGGGTGCTCTCGTTTTCACACACAAAGTGGTTTAGAGTGTTCAAGCAATTGTGGCTGTTTACAGCCTGATTAAGATGGTTTCTCACCAGACTTTGTTGCCACAGTGTGCCTGAAAGTATTCTCATTGTTCAGAAATGATTTTATCTGCTACAGTGAAGTCATAACCAATAGAAACTGTGGTCATGGAGCAACTCGACGCCAAGTGGTTGAGGTGCAAGGCACATGGACCGGAGTGCTTTCTGCAGTAAAAATGTATCTGTAATGTATCTGAAAATATACTTAATTATTTGGTATTGTAAAGAAAAAAAACCCTTCACATGCTACATTTCTCCATTAAGTGGGCCAAGGGGCAAGCAATTAAAATCCATTCTGGCTACATGTAAATATAATTAACAAGTGCATGAACTCTGAAAAGTGCATTAAAAAGCCAAATTTACTTTCTAAAAAGGGAAGCAACTGACCTGGCCGCACGAGAACTTGTTGCACTGTTACATGGAGTGAGGAGCCCACCACCATTGCTAGGTCCAGGTCTGTGCCCACTGTTGTGCCCAGGGCTGTGCCCGTTGCTGTGCCCACTGCTGTGCCCATTGCTCAGTCTATGGGAGAGGACGGGGGATGTGAAAGTCTCTGGGGTCTGGCTGTCAGGATGCATCCTCACCAACCCTGAAAGTGGAAGGAAATTAAAAAAAAAAAAAGACATGTGAGAACAACATGCATCAGTCAGCACAAATAGCTTTATAAGATGTGGTGGGAGAGAAATGTGTCATGTGGTATCAAAATACTAACTTACTCATTTTACATCAAGAAGTTTCAGTTATGACATTCAGAAAATGACTTAGAGGATTAAGGAGAAGGGCAAACACCTGACAAGACATGACACGACCTGGAAGATCCGGCTACTATTTGATGACAGATAGATGGGCATGTGAAAAACAGATACTACTGAAGAGATTTTAGGCTTAAGTATACGGGTGCTTCTCAGGCTCATGTGGTCCGTAATAACGATCTGCTAACTCTACTGACACACCTTTGATTTGACTAAAAAGGGAGGGCACTGAGCAAACAGCCCAGGCAAAATGAGGACATGGGTGCAGAAAGAGCATGTTCATTGTCCTATATCACAAACATCTCAGTTTGAGCAATCAAGAGGACAATGGGAGACAGAAAAAAGTGGACTCACCCTGTGCTGACATTGGCCTGTCGTTCAGTCTGTTGTTGCGATGCGAGCTCCGTCGTCTGGGCAGATTGGCACCTTCTTTGCTTGGATCCTACAAAATAAAAGACAACAGCGTACCTAAAGTACATTCAAACTCAATCGCTGCCATCTCAAATCTAGCTAATTATTAGCTTTCAGCACATGTTTTGGAAATCAATAATCAATTACTGTTAAAAACACTTTATTATAATGAATGCATCTGTTAGCTGCAGCTTAATTTAAACATGTGGTAAACCCTCACAAACCTGGGAGGCTTGTGAACAGTCAGAGGAGAAAGTGACATCATGCAGGGAGCTGAGCCGGTGATGTCTGACCAATCAGTGAGCGACTTCTTCTCTTTGCAAACCTGTTTGAAAACCAGGTTAAATCTTCAAGGTCAGTAAAGCATCTGTTATCAACACTGGCTACAAGGCACATATCTGTTCATGTTCACTAACCGTAGCCATGGGGCAAACACAAATTTTAAAAAAAAGAAAGCCGCTGTTCAACATACCGCATCTGCACGAGAATTAAAACTTCCAACAGGGATGTAATGAGTTAAAAATTATCACAGCCCCACTATTTTCCCCTCTAACCCTCCCTCCCAGCTTGACTCACAACACATGAGCAATTCAGTCACTACATGCAGACCACTGTTTAACCCTTTCCGTCTCTTTCACTACTCAACAACAGCACATGCTATTATTTTTTTTTTTTTAAATACAGCTGTTATGGGTACCTGGGTGTTGTTTTCTCAAAGATTTGACAATTAAATGTGCCTAAAAAGCTTTCTTGACACAACATGATCCAACTACATTCATCCTTATACGACCAAATAAAACCCCACAACCAGCTCTCGGCATTAAAGCTCACTACATATCTGTGAGACGTAAACCACATCCTGTATGCAGTCATATTACAGTCATACACACTTGGTCATGTTGTCTGACACTACAATTCCCTCTCTCCTCCTCTGTACTGCCACTCCCTCCTGCCCTCCCCCTTTTTCAGTCTCCTCTCTTACAAAAGCTGATGAACTAAATGTTAAGTCAGTTTCACGACAGATCAAATCAACTTGAGGGCATTCATTTACTTACCACTCGCTGCAAGGATATGAAACCTCTCCCAGCTTGCCTTCTCTCCCCTCAGACATCCACACATTCACAACCGCAGCACCCTCCCACCATGTTGCTTACTCCCCCCCCCCCCTTTCCCTCCCTCTTCTAGCCTGAGTTAATCTCTCTCTCTCTCTCGCTCTCACTCAGACTCTCGCTTCCTCACTTTTTTCGTCTCATTTTCCTTTTTTACTCATCCAGATCTTGTCTCCTGCTCATTTTACTGGGGCAATCATAACTCCAATTAAATGAAAGCCACTGGCTATGTAAAAAATCACAGCATATTTAAAGGGTCGCTGTGTAAATCACGCACTTACGAGACAGAACGTATTAACAATAAACAGCGTGGACTATACCAAAGCTGGACAGCAGTTTATGAAACTGAACTGAAAAAAGAAAGAAGCAGAGGACACAGTGATGTTCATACTGTCTGAAATCCTTCACTTCTCACTCACCACAAGTGATTTGGAGATACAGATCCTGCTTTATTTTCCACTTTAAGTTGTGCTCATAGATTATTAATATATACGCTGTAGTCTGTGGTTGTGCTTGAGGGACACAGCTGATCCAGGGACTCTAACCAGTAACTGAGCTTGTTTAATTTGCTTCAGGTTTTTTTAATATCTATTTTAATACAAGTTTACATGCCACAGCAATGCCAGCATTTATTTGGAGTCATTCTTCTATCTACCTTTCAAATGTAAATCCAATAATATTGGCTCTTGTGGAAGTTTGCTTTGGTCTTTATCACCTTATGGAGTAAATATTTTTTCTTTAATCGGCTAAATGCCCTACTATGATCATTAACTACCAACTCTCTCTGCTGTTTGGTTCTAAGGAGCTAATCCATAGTTGGATTACCCAGGCTTTATTTTCAAGCCTGCTGTGGCTTGAAATAAGGCTGGAGAGTGGCCCAAAAACTGCCTAAAAAGTGTGGCCTTAGTCTGTAAGCAGTGAAAGCACAACTGTTAAGCTGAATCTGTAGAAACTGCCAGGAGTAGATACGGGTTTGAATTTCTGCCAGTTTTGCAAGTCTGGGAGGTTTGGCAGTTGGCCCATCGGGCCCTGAGTCTAGTAGAGCAGTCGCATGTGAATAACAATGTGGTAACCTATACAAATGCTATACAAATTCAGGATGACAGCGGGACTCCTGCCCAGAGGTTATACCTTTATTCCCAAGAAGATTTTAAAGCCATCTCAAGATATTTCAGATACAGACAAGTATGCTTATAATGAATAACTTTATACACCACCTTCAACTGTGTTCAGTTAAAAATGTTTGTACATGTTTGCAGAAGCTGAAAGACATTAAGGTCCTACTCAGCAATAAAGGGATCTGCAGTGTCATGTGACAGCTTTCTGTGGGTTTGTCACTATGAACTTAGAACTATGTGCACTGTAATTGGCTGCAAAATTGATTTTTTTATGTTGCCATTTATGCAGTTTGTGAACTTTCACACTATTAAAATCTGCAGACTGATTCAGCAGTGCTTTAGAAAAAGTATAACTCATATCTGAAATCACTCCATTGTTTATTTATTACTATCCTTTATTTAACATGTATTTTTGTAAGGTCTTTACAGTAACACAAATACCTAATCAGCCAATCACATGGCAGCAACTCCGTGCTTTGAGGCATTAGGCACCGACATGGTCAAGATGACCTGCTAAAAAGCTGAGCATCAGAATGGGCAAGCAGAGTGATTTAAGTGACGTGAAATGGAAAAGCTGGACTGAATATTTCAGAAACTGTTGATCTCCTGGTATTTTCCCACACAACCATCTCTATTGTTTACAGAGACTGGTCTGAAAAAGAGAAAATATCAGGAGAGCAGCAGTTCTCTGGGCAAAAACGCTCGTCTGAGTCTCGATTTCTACGGTGACAGCTGGATGGTAGGGTCAGAAATCATGGATCCGTCTGCTGCTGGTGGTGTAAATAATGTGGGGGATATTTTCTTGGCATACTTTGGGACCCTTAGTACCAGCTGAGCATTGTTTAAATGCCACAGCCTACCTGAGTATTGCTGCTGGCTATGTCCGTCTCAACCACAGTGTACCCATCTAATGACATAGTGCGTTATGAGAAGGCTAACACGCCATGTCACAAAGCTCAGATCATCTCAAACTGCTGTCTTTAACATGACAATGAGTTCACTTTCCTGAAGTCTCAGCAGATTTCTGGACAAATCACCTTTGGGATGTGGTGGAATGGGAGATTTACGTCATGAATGTGCAGCTGACAATTCTGTAGCAACTATGTGAGACTATCATGTGAATTTGGATCAAAATCCCTGAGGAATGTTTCCAAGACCTCTGAGCCACTGAGAATTAAGGAAGCTCTGAAGGCAGAAGGAGCCCAACCCATGTGCCTAATAAAGTATCCAGTAAGTTTATCTGCGGTAAACTCGCATAATTCTTTTAGGCCAGTAAAGAGCGACTACATTTAATAAAATATTAAAACAGGACGACTGATGTCAAATACAGTCACCATCATTAATAGGAGCTGGTTGCCTACTGTTCCTTAAATAACTAGTCAAATACTACTTACAGCATATGGACAGACAAGAACCAATAAAGTAGAAAACTAATAGAACTAATAATGTGACCATGCCAAGAAAGCTACACAAGTTAAATGAAGAGTAAAATCAAACATAAAATGAGTAAAATCGAGAGTATGACAAATCCAACATACCATTTGACTGTGTATGAGCTCCCTCTTCTCTTTCCTCAGGGCATTCATCCCTCTCTCCTTCTCCTTCTCCATCCCTCAGTTTTTGTGCTAACCGGTGGACTTGCTCCTGAAAGTTCAGACAATTCCCATCAGTGTGGACTGCCATATGGCTTCCTCTCCTCCGAGGAAATGTCACGTGCTGTAGCTGATTCATCTGGCTGGCCTGAGTTTGCTTAATCTTTTCATTATACTGTGTGTAATATTGAATAACTCTCCCAGACGTGATGGTGCATATGTCAGTGTAAATAAAAAATGCAGGTCCCCGAGCTGAGCAGCTCTCTTCAGCCGAGACACAATGCAAATCAATTGGCCATTTTGCAAGTTAATGAGAGGCACGAGAAAGAGAAAGACTGTCATAGGAGAAGGAAGAGAGGAGTAACTCAAATCAGCATATTAGGTCAACACATGTGTCAAAGTAAGAGAGAGTGAGAGATGGAGACTTTAGGGATGAGTTGTCATGTGCAGCTGAGGCAACGAACATCCCTCTCACACAATCCCGGCCTTCATCTCTCAGGCCGCACTCCTCCTCCTACATTCTACAGCTAATTGAGGAACAACTGAACATTATTTTACATTTGTGTTTATGGAATCCTACATGTCGGAGGAAGAGCAGCTTTTTGGAAAAGCCAACATGAGAATATAAGGCAAGACTCCACAAAAACTATGGAGTACCTCTTTGCTCATCTACCTCATCGTTTTAAGGCAGTTAAACTAGTGAGAAATCATTTTCTGCACATTTTTAGTTATCCTAGCATGTATTGTTTGGTTGATTCACTTTGAAATATCTCAGCAATTACTGACATGCAATAATGTGTATTAAATGCTAAATGACTATTCAGACTATAAAGAGCCTCTAACTGGGGTGAAGACAAGTATATTAACTTCAGCCTGCCACAAAATTTGACTCCTTAAGATGACTTTTTAAAATCTGTCATCATTAGGTCATGGCCAAATTTAATTTGTCCAACTCTTTGACTTCTGACTGTTTAAATACCTGCAAAAGTAAAAATCCTCCCCAATAGCCTAAACTGTGCTTTGCTTAGTAACAATTAAACACACAATGCCTGCTAAACATCAGCATGAGATCATTATTAGGGTCTGCACACAGATTTGAACACGTGGCTCAGAATAAGCAGCATCCACCCATGATAGCTTTAGAAAAATGACAGCATAGACTATTGCACCAAGAAAGTAAGGTGAAGTCCAGAATTCTTATCTACCCAAATCTCACGTGCGAGTACAAATGGCAAATAAAGTCTTTTGAATCTTGAGGTCCAGACTTGGTTTCCAAAGCTCAGTTACTGAATCAGAAAATAAAATACTTCATAAATCACAGAGTACACGCTGCCAACATGTCAGTTGCACAGTTGGTGGCTCATTGCCATCATATTGTTCATTTAGGATTTAAATACAACCGCCAACATGTTACAGAGGTTTTGAAATTTCCATGGGAATCCTGATCTGAAGAGTTGTGTTGTTTTAATGTGGCTCAATGGCAGTATAGCTAATCTCCTGAAAAATACCCTCATAAATAAGCATTTGAACCATGATTACTGAACATGATTTTCTTTCAGTCATGATTATGCTACACTTCTTAACATTTTCCTCATCCTTTCATCAGTTTTGTCTCCAAGTCATCTGTCCTATCTATCTTTTGCTTTCTGTGCTGGATGATTTTTCACTATTGTGGCCTAAGTTTTCTGTATAGAGCAGTGTGACAGAATCAGGGGGATGTTTTTGGTAAAGAGTTGTGTCACCAGCTTGTGTCACCATTTCAGGGCCCAAAGGAAGGCGAGCGAGTCTTAAATATGCAATGAGAAGCATGAACTGGAACTCCAACAGAGAGCTTGTGTGTGCGCAGCCGAGCAAGCCATCAGTGTGGTGAATGATTAATTTCACTTTTTAATGCGCAACAGCCCCAAAATACTATCCGAGTCAGATTTATCGCTTTGTTGCTTGATGCCAACAACTCTGTGATTATTGAAGGAGGAGCCCAACTTTGTGGTTCTTCAGTTCACTTTCTGGTCTGCCTTCTCCTCATTTTAGATCTCAAAAAACAGATTTCAGTAAACGCTGGAGGATGGTGCAACAGGTTTCAGAATAAAAAAAAACACCAAGTTGCTTTTTCCTCCAGTCACCAAAAGAAACAAGTTGCTTCAGTTGTGTTGTTCTCTTCACATTAATGAAAATATGGCTGTACTCTGCACAACACTGTTGTATTGGTTTATATTAAAATGCTGGGTGTTCCTGATATTCTATCTACTTAGTCTATGCACAAGTATGACATAGCGTGTCTGGACTAAAGGGGAATTTATGTGAGGGTAAACAATGACACAAAGCACGTGACGTGCTGATAACACTTCAGGGAGCAACTGTTTAACTATCCAAAAAAAAACTCTAAGACACACTGTTTACCTGCGCAGTGTCGACCACAAGCTGCTGGCATGAGATTTCCTTCTCCAGCTCTCCTTCACTCCTTCTCTCCTTACATTCACCCGCCGTGCTTTCATCCTCTTCATCGATGCCAGTCTCTCGCTCCAGAAAACTAAACTCCCAGTCCTCAAAGGCCCGAACAGCTGCCTCCATCACCTCTTTCTCCTGCAATGAAAACAAAAATATAGTGTCGTAAATGTGTTTTATGAGGCGGCAATGATCTTTGACAACTGTCATGCCCCAAAGAAATTTCTGTGATATAGCAATCAAGAACGGATTGATGGAGGGGTGGTACAAAACATAATGCCTCTGGCACTCTAGTACAGCTACTGATTATTAAATAAATTGACTGGTTGATGGAGACGTTACATGGTTCTGTGTTGTGCTGTCAAATTATAGGTTGTCCAACTTAAACACATTTTAATTTTATTGGCCAACAGAACAAAATTTTATCTGCAAAATACTCCAGTAAATCTGCAGCTAAGTATTTATTAGCATCATGATTAAATGCACTAATCAAGACTATACTCTCTTGTATTGTGTTTATAACCTGGGGTATAACATTTAATCCAGGTTTTTTTTGTGTAGATATATTGTGTGATACATTATTGAGTTATCATTATTCTTTTACAGAGGTCTTTTTAACTTTGTGCAAACATTTCTGAAGTTTTGCATGCAGCATTTCATTGTGTTTTTATATGACAATTGACTGATTTCTAGCAACCTCCATCTACAATGCTACACCTTCCTCTGAGAAGTGATTTAACCCTTTTTATTATGCAACCAGCGTTGCTGCCAATTCCCAGCACAACATTTTGTTACTTAAAGACAAAAAGCTAGCTTATTTACAACATAATTCTCCAGTTTATTTTTACTATTAATTTTTATGATCTCATGATCCTTTCAACATCTGTAGCACACAATCAAAAGGCTCAAGTAGTACACACTTATGTACACAAAAGAAAACTGAACCTAAGAGCCTTATTATTCTCAAGGTTTGGCAACCGGAGGCACATTTCCAGTACAAGCACAAAATTCATGCTTCACTGAAACAGTCAACAGTCTCATAACTGGAATACCTGCTCTCTCGCTGCTGTGCAACATGCACTTAAGTCCTGTTTGTGTTTACGCATGCAGCTTTTTCTGTGAAGCACCTTGTGCACAACCTGTTTCTAGAAGCTTTTTCCAAATAAATCTAACAAGTTGCCACAGAAAGGATCCGGCTACCGGACAGCACCAACCCAGTCATTAAACAATGCAATTTAAACAAAGGTTTCTCGTCTTGTTCTGTCACATTCCCAGGAAAAAAAAAAAAACACACATCCTGTGTTGTGTTTAGGTGTGGGTAAACTCCTGAAACATTAGCATTTCAGGTTTAGCAGGTGCTGAACAATCACACAGTGTGTACTTAAGATGGTATTATGTGGAAGAGTCAGCACTGTCAACACACCTCGTATCTTTGACACTGCGATATGTCAAAACAGCACACCGAGTATTAGTTGCAGTCTTGTTTTGTCTGGAAAGCCGCCGTGAAGACAGTAATTAACATGTTTTTAGTATCCTCAATAAAACAGCTGGGATTAGATACTTAAAAACAGGACATCACTTAACTAAAGACTAATGCTTTTTTTTTTTTTGGGGGTGGTACTGGAAATCTTGAGTATGCAGTTTTTAAAATATGATTTAAAACCCACACCCTCTCAAAGTAGGATACAGGCATTTGATTACCACAACTTCAAGGAATCTTATCTGGCTCCGGCCCCACTGGTCAGTTTTGTGTTTGTGTTCAACATATTTTGAGGAACGATCATTGCAGATGTAATGATAATGTAGCTGGCTCTGGTGGTTTTACAGATGTTTTGATAGACAGTTAAAAAAAAAAAAAAAAAAAAACTGAACCCAAATGAGTAACTGTAACTGTCATCCCCCACCCATTACTGAAAATGCTCTACTCGCCTGCTGCAGCTGCAGTGTTAGCTGTTTTTTCTGACTTTCTGGCTGACTGGGGATCAGCTTCTCTTTCTCCTTGCACCTCCTCTTCAGTTCCTCCACCCTGCGTCTCTCACCTTCCAGACTCTCTCGCTCCTGCATTGACAGACAGTTAGAAAAGAGTGACGAAAGAGTAAAATAAAAACAAAAATTCTACTCAAAGAGAAACAAGAGGATGTGAGCAACAGGTCTGAGGACTGGACATATTTATCTTTAAAACAGTATTTGACATCTAACAGTCATTGCATGGTAGCCAACTTATCACAGACATAATCTTGTGTTGACGTTAGTGGGACACTACTGAACCCACTCGGCAGTTTCTAGTGTCGTAAGGCCTACACAAAGACACATTAGTCTTCACTGTCCCCCTAAAAGAAATGCAGCTGGTCATGAACTACGAAGGCATGGCACTGTGTGTGTGTGTGTGTGTGTGAAGCACTGAGAAGAGGGGAAAAAAAAAAAAAAAAAAAATACTAAAAAAACTAAAATACTAAAAAAAGGAAAATACTAAAACTGTATTAGAAAATATGTGTCTTTTACCTTTTGTCTGTCTGTGTGTTTGTGTTTCTCTCTTTGTCTGGCCTCCTGCTGTAGAGCCTGCAGCTTCCGTGTGTGTCTGTGCAGCTTGTCCTTCTCTGTCTGCAGCTCTCCTTGTAGCAGTGCAATCTCCAGCTGCAGCTAAGAGCGGGCAGGAGACACAACTGAGGTGAATCATATTGACCAGATCTTGTGCAAGTCACAGTTACGCATTCCTTTACTGTGACTGTGTTTGGAAATGGCACCGCAATTTAAATGTGCATGCTTCAGCAGAAACATCAACCACTTTTCCAAGTTTTGCAATTGATCTGATAATTGCGTGTCAATTTTCCCCAAACGACTGGAATAACCTTTTAATCGTTTCAGCTCTTCGGTGACTTCATCCAGCACTCTAACAAACTTTTCGCACTAAAAATAACAAAAACGTTTGGCGATGAGATAATGTTTTTGTCCAGATCATGTGACATGCTTACCTCGATCTTAAGTTCTTCCTTCTGCTGGTCAATCTCTGTGATTCGCTGTTGGAGCATGGAAGGTGAAGGCAGGACCCTCAGAGAGCCCACCTCCAGCTTGTTAATACAGGTCTGACAGGAGGAAGAGTAGACGCAGTCACCACATGCAAGCCGTTAAGCAGTGAAGGCTTAAGACCCTGAATCATTGTTTTAAGTGAATGTAAAAATACTCTTAAAAGGCCTGACAAATTTCAACATCACCACTATCAGCAGCTTCATCTCGCTCACCTTTTCACTCTCTGTGCTGCTACTTTCTGTATCTGACTCAGCCCCTGAGGAGGCGGGACTCTGACCTTCAGCAGCTCTGCTGATCCCCGGAGGCCCCAGACCCTGCTGCCACTGGCTCCTGGAGTTTTCCATGTGGTGTTGAGGCATCGCTATAGTCTGAAACAAAGGAGGCAGTTAATGAGAGCTGAAAAGCGTGGGGGGGGGGGGGGGGGGGGGGGGGTCTGGTTGACTTTAGTGAATATTGTAGTAATCTAATCTGCTGCATGGCTGAAGGTGTATGAGGGATCAGGTGACAGTTTGCTGCGGGGTGAGCACAGCTGAGTAAAGCAGCATAAGCAGAGAAACCCCCTCTGGCTTCCAGATAACTGCCTGTGAAAACACCTTGCTTTGAAGAACTGAAGTGAAAGAGAGGAGTTAATATACTGTACATGTGGTGGTTTGTGGTTGGGTTTCAGGGTCTCTCTCTTAGCAAAGGACTGTCAGGGTGTGTGGACACAAGCATGATAAAGAGTAGTTTGTGCTGTTGGAAGCTTTAATGCTCATCAATATGAAAGAAGCAAGATCAGAACCAGCTTTGAAGTACTGTGACATTGTACTTCATTGTTTGGTCTGTCACATTCATGTGGATTCACTAAAGAAAGTATGTATATGTACAGAGTTTACAATGTTCTACATCAAAGTGCTTAGGAACATGCCAACCTAAAGGCCTATAATATCTTAATCTCTTTATTATGTTTTGCCCTTTCACCCTCATCTATGTGGTCTCTCTCTACACAAAAAACATACATACTAGCAGAAACACCCATGTGTGCACAAGCCAAAACCAATTTCTGGGAAAATACTTTTGATTCTTATTGTCCAACCTTTTCCCATCATCTTCTCTCGCCCTCCGTTCCCTCTTCCTTTCCCTCCATGCAGACCTTATTAGGCTACAGGGATTGCAGGCTGAGCAAAAGTAGAAATAAATTTAAGCCAAGATATGAGTGAGGGCTTCCAAATGACGACTGGCACACTGACATCAAGAGGGGGGGTAAAAAGCACAGGGAAGAGACAAAAAGGCACAGAGAGAAGAATTAGAGAACAGCAGGGGGTAGAATCTCTTATTTCTAGTGATAAAACAGATGGCAAAAGGCTGATGTGTCCATGGCTATAGAATACAATAATGTTCACAGATCACACACTTTTCTTCTTAGGGAGAAAAGTGAAATCTGCACCTTTGAAATAAGCACTAGGTAAGTGTTTGAGACTCATCTACCTTTCTGAGAACATCATGTGGTCTGTGACGGAAACAGGAATAAATGTCTTGCAGTGTTATCTTTTGATGAGGGTTGTTTACAGGGTATTTCCCTGCAAACCAAGAAAACGCGAAAACTGAAACTGCACTTTCTGCTTAAGGACTGATATTTTTCCACTTCCGGTATCTGAAGGAGAAACGTCACTGATGTCAAATGAAGTGGGAAGAAGACGATTAATGGGCCGTGATTCTCCCACGCAGCCAGAGTTTACAGTGTGACACTGATATACAGGCTCCCAGTGATAGGAACTAAAAAACATTCAAAAAATACTTTTACATAGATTAGTGTAGAAAGTTAATATTTTGTTATATTATGCCATATACTTTATTACAAACATGGTGTTAACATACATTCAGTTGCTGCTTTATTTAGGCACACCTTTAGAACAGGAAATCCAGAAATTCTACAAAGTTTATAATATTAAATCTTAGGAAAAAATGTTGGGGTTTCCTTTATTCATCTTTTTGTTCACTACTGAAGTCATACATAAAAAGGCAGTAATGCTGCTGTAAGGCATTATCCTGGGAGATGTTTCCAGTTTTTTCCTCACAGGGTTAGAGTACGACAAACACCCAGGGATCCTCCGATATGGCTGCCTGTTTGGCCGACACTGGCAGCATTCACTTAATTTACTTATTTCAGTGGCTGATATTTATCTATTATCGATAGTGAAGAGCTAAAATAATTTAAAACACTTCAGTTATTTGCATTGTTATCTTAAACATCTGTAGTATGCCTACAAACATTTATCACCATAATGCAGTCTAGTGCAACAGCCCATGTAAGACCTGGGTGCTGAAACTTTTATGAATAAAAACCTCTGTTAAAAAAATAAATAAATAAAAATGAACATTAGAGGCACCAGTTGGATCAACAGTACAAGTGTCCACACTCTCTGACCTTCTAATGTCCAGTAAAAGCTGTCAACTGTCAGGGAAAACAAGACAGGGAGAGCTTCACAGTGAGTTACATCATAATCTAAACAAACATCAGTGCAAGTGTTTGACCTCTAACTAAAGTCCAGCTAGATACCCTATCAACGCCAGAGCCGAGGCACACGGGGGTAAAGTCCAGGCCTCCATGTTAAACACAGCACTTTGTACAAATGCAACAAACAAAAAGGCAAAACAAACACTAAAGAGACGGAATAAGACAGTAAGAAGAGAAGCAGCTAACAGATTCAGGAAAAAGATGAAAAAAGAAAAGGGTAAAGTTCAGCCTGAAAGGCAGATTAAAGAACAAAACAGAGTTTTGTGCCCAAAATAACTGGACTTGATTGTGGGGAGGGGAGCGCCTCTGGAGAATAAGATGGCAGAGCGAGAGGGAATGACCGGAGATGCAGTTCAGGATCAAGGCTGATTTGTGTGTGTGTGTGTGTGTGTGTGTGTGTGTGTTATGTAAGGAATCCCTGGAGGGAGCACAAAACGAAACCCTCAGTTCTCAACCTGATCATATAAGACAAAAAGGCCGACTGTATCGGTGCCAATTATCAGCCGCAGATCGGTTATAACCAACATCAGATTCACTACAACACAAACAGTGTGGGGGGGTTATGCCCGTTCAACAACGTAACCAGCAGGGAGGAGAAAAAGGCTAATTATGTCACATTATCTCACACGGCATGTGCTCACTTCAGCAAAGCTTTATCTTGCTCTTTTACTGTGACGTATCACTGAAGCTTTTACTCCTATCAGCTGTGCATTTGACTCCAACTAATCCAAACTGCAGTCAGTCAGTGTGTAGGTTTGTGACCTGCTTCATGAGAACAGTGACTAACCAGTAAATCGTTTTTTTTTTTCCTGGAATATTTCATTTGCTGCCAATTTCTGTCATTTGAAGAACTTGTACCATTTATGCTATTGCTGTGTTCCTGTATGCTAGGAGCAGCTAACATAGCTTTGAGCTGCAAACCTTAAGCAGAGGTAGGATGCCACAGAAATCTGGTGAGCTCACATCTCTCTAACCCTGCACTCCTTCTTCCATCTCAACCATTGCTGACTCATAGGACATTACTTGAAGATATTTAGCAGACTTTGCACAGCTCCCTCTGGAGCCACAAAAGCTTTTATACAGCTTATGTATGCAGAAGCACTCCCAGCAAGCTGTAAAAGGCCTTGATGTGTAAAACTAGTGGAGTTTCACATCAAGTCTGAAGCCTGAGCTGAGATGATGATGTCATAAGTGTTGCTGTTAATCTAACTTTAAATGAGTCACAAATAACATTGCAAAATGTTAAAAATCAACAGCACTCCTTGTGATGTGTAAACTGAAGAGTGAAATGTATGCCTCTGACCCACTGGTGCCACAGCTTAAGGGTAACCATATCTAAAGTTTAACTAATCTGTTCTTCAAACACAAAATGTTTTTCTGTGTTGTGTTCCCTTCAATTCAACCAAGGCAGGAGGCCACCCAGGGTTCTGCTTGAGGTTTCTTCCTGTAAACGTCAAGCAGAACTCCGACTGTCTCCTGGTAATTACTAAAGTCCTGCTAGATGTAAGTGTCCTCAGTCAGGAGCCACATTGAAACAAATCCAGGCTTGAAATAAATTATTAGTATTTTGAGGACCCTGTCTGAGACAAACAACATTAATGGTCAGTCGGACATAACTGCATGCACAGACCAGTCACCAGTCAAATCTAGTTAAATTAAAATAAAAAATAAAAAAAAACTTCAAAGGTTTCAAAGGTTGACTTTGCCCTAAAATCGTGTTTAGAAAGATTTTTTCCCTTTGCAAGTTATACTTCCACCACACATGCACAGAGTTTACACAAAATTACCACTTTATTAAAGACTCAGTGCTGACCTGAACTGGATATCTGCTCACCACACATGAGCACAGAAAATGCAATGCAAACTCACTTCATATATTTAGTGAACAAACATTTTAGAAAGTGCAATACCCTCCATCTTATTGAAACTGGCGGAGATTTGCCTGCAGTAATGAACCTCTACTGTGTTCATGTGTCAGTGCAGCAAAATGACTGAAGTATATTTTTCTATTTCAGCTGTTGAGAATTTTTAGCATTTCTCCTTCTTATTTAATGTCTCTGGTATTTACTCAAACAGGATTGTTGGTTTTGCTCCATAATAATGTACCAAGCCAGCTGAGAGACATAATCTCTCCAGTGTGTCCTGGGTCTGTCTCAGGTCCATCTCCTGGTAGGATATTCCCAAAACACCTCATCTTGGAGGCATCCTAGTCAGATGCCCTGAGTGCCTTAACTGGCTCCTTTTGATGTGGAGGAGTAGGATCTCTACTCTAAACCCTTCCAAATGACCAAGCTCCTCACCCTATCCACGAATCACTACTGTGGTGTGATGGAGGGATTTGTGCACTCACAAGATCCCAGGAGCAATGTTTTCTGGGGCAACCTGGTAGGTTGCAAATTCAGCAAAAAAAAAAAAAAAAACACAATGAGGTAGAAGAAGTCAAGGTAAATGGCAACCTGGCTGGGACAGGGTTACCAGTGCCCCCCCTGGAGCCCTGCAGACCTGGCTCCAGGGTGGGCTGCTTGCAGGAGAGCACCTGGTGGGCAGCCCCTAGCCAGTGGGTCCTGGCCAAAAACAATACATGGGCCCTCCCTTCTGTGGGCACACCATTCACAGGAAGAGCCATAGGAGTTCAGTGCTTTATGGTTGCCAAATCTGGCTTTAGGAAATTGAATACAGTGTGGCTATATTGTAATGCGTAGGTGTAGTTTCAATCTGTCCTCATGTGTTTGTGACAAGTTGACAATTCTTTCTGATATCATGCAAACACTACACAGTAACACTCTGCAATGGCCTTGTCCTCATCCGGACCCCTCATTCGTGAGTGGCTAACGAAAAGTGTGGGGATAACCACTGTGTACACAAAACCATAAAGTCAACACAGAGAACAGCAATATTCCGCAAGCTGTTCGGGACAAGAGACCTATGACCATGGATACCCTGTGTGGGTGTGAATGCTGATTACAGTCTGTCATTGTGTGTTCAATCCAGGAGAGCTATAGGGAAAACTTGTCACATGTGCAGCATGTGATCAAAAGTGACCTGCATGGAGCAGGGTAGCTTACAATGCCAAATTAATCCATGTAGATCAGGCTTAGAGACGAACTCAGTTCACTTGAAATAATAGAACAATGTGGGTCTGAGTGGTTAAAGTGCAATTCATAATTACTTTACAGATACGATTTTAATCTTTTGTGAGAAACTAGGTGCTTTTAAATAGAAAGGGACTAAATTCAGAGTTAATTCAAATAACAAATTCAAACAATTATTGTTTGAATTTGGCACAATGTGAGGATGACTGCACACGTAAAAACAGGTCTTATGTGTCAATTTAATCCTGTACACTTTTGCCCCCCACAGTCTGATTTTCAGCAGGTAATATTTGTCCAGGCAAACGACACCCTTAAAGATTTTATATGATGAAGACAAATGAGAGACCTGTTGGCCACCAACAAATGTTTCACTTATACAGTATGTAACATATAGGACAGAAAGCAATTTAGCTGTAGATCGACCATCACTGAGCTGATACTTACTTTATGTTTTACAAAGTTTGAAAAGGTGTAAAAAAAAAAAAAAAAATGCATTGAAAATCTCCAACATTTTGTAGACCTTTGCCCAGTGAATAATCATACTAGGTTTCAGAAGAATTTGCCAATAAATAAGGAAGGAGTAACATTTGACATTAAATTTTTTCTTTAAAAAATGTTTAAATTTGTGGAGAAAAAAAAGTGAATATTTATGACAAGTTTCAGAAGAATAATACAATAAATAAGGGAAGAGTAGTGACTGAAGTTAAATATAAATGTGTAATAATTCTTGAAAATTTGTTAAAAAAAATTGAAAATCTGTCTGGAATATTCTGTAAACCCTTGCCTAATGAATACTCATACCGAGTTTCAAAAGAGTGAGCCAAGGAATAAGGGAGGTGTAGAAATTAAAGATTAAATATCAGCTTTTTAGAGCAGAAGAACTTCAAAACACATGTTCCAATTAAATATAACGTGCTCTGACTGAAAACAGGTCCTCTTTGCTCATGGTGGCTTTTAAAGGATTAAAATATAAACTGGATAGCTTCATTGTTTCTATTTAAAAGATGAGTAAGTTATGAAATCGGTCCTGCTTTCCAAAACATACATACAACCTTAAATTGCACGGTACTGTCCTCTAAAGTGGCACGACACAAACCAGAGGTACATGTTCAATGCTGATGATGATAAACGGCTTCTTTGGTTACTTACTGTCTCATCTGGTGAACAAATAACACCAAAACCAGCCATTAAGCCTTGTGACCGAGTACGACAAGTCACATTCTTTTTATTGACCACAATTACAGGCAATCCAAATCACCAGGCCTAAAGGTTTCTGCCCAATCGTACGCCTGACATCATCACTATCTTATTCATAAAAGGTTTCCAGACAGCATAAGTAAATTTCCTATTTTATTGTCAGAAAGTCCCACTTTTTACCACTTCCTTACTCTGGCCTTGCTACTCTCTCTCTGGCTCTCACCAAAGGAAAAACAACACATAAAGCCCCAGTTTCATTTTAGAAGAATCAATTTTGGTTGGAAAATTTTTTTGTTCAGTGCTACAGTGCACTAACCAGCTTCAACCAGAGTGTAATAGGCACCGCACGCTAATTTCTCCTCCATGAAGAGTAAAGAGGGAAAAAAGTATTTATGGACATTTGGGTCTTTTAACAGACTGAGTGCTGTGGATGGCTCTGCAGCAATCTCTGGGTCTGCTGGATGTGGCTCCTGCTCGCTCGGCACAGAAAGCTGTCATCGCACTACAAGTTTGTGAGCAGGAAGAGCAGGTGAGAGTAGTCCTGGCTGTTACCCAGCTGTTGGTGTGGAGCGGTCTGTCCCGCCTGACACCTGGGTGGCAACGCATATGACAAAAGCAGTGATGCAGCTAGAAAAGAACAGCAGCAATTATACATTTCACTTACTGAAAACAGGCCAACTAGAAAAGAAAAACAACAACAACAACCTGAAAACACTGAAAAGCTAAAGTTACTGGACATTTTATTCCAGGCCCGTTGTGTTGTTTCTACATTCCAGTGGACAATTTGCTGACCAGCTAACATCAGTTTTAGACATTTTTCAGTGGCTGCGACCTCATCAGTTCAGTTGGCTGTGGCAGGTATCCAAATGTGAGACTCTTCTCCAGAACTCGGCTTACACATCAGGAGAAACTCAAAGCAGAAAAAGCAGATATTCCAGTTTCTGTAGCCAAGCATGGGCATAATTTTAAATGTTTTAATCCAATGCCAACACCATGACGAAATGCTGTGTTTGAGGGATATAAAATATGTATTCATTTTAAAATCATGTCCATATTTCACTTATGTGAAAATCTGTTTAAAAACATGACTGAATCAATCTAATAAGAGAAATAAACAGATAACATTATGACCTTAAATTCAGCGTCTTTAGTCAGATTTAGTCTATATCAGAAAAGGACTGGCACTTCTGAATGACCAGAATCAGACCAACACTTTAATGCAGATACTGATGAAATAGTGAAATAGTCGTTTTACCTTCAGCCAGACCAAAAAGAACAAACTGTCTTTGCAACAACCAAAAGCATACAAAAAAAGAGAGCTGACTTTCTCTAAGCAACACATCCATCTAACTGCTGCCTTAAACAGGACCCACACATTAGAAAATCTCACCAAAGTGTAAAGCAAATTCAGGCATTAAGGTTTACTGTGAGAAAATCTCCCAAGACACTTATGATTTTTCTGCTACTGTGTGTGAGCTCCTGGCATCAGATCAGGTTCAGCTCTGTTCACAGCAATTCCTTTAGCCTGAGTAAACCTGTGGGAACGGTGATGCAAGAAGGAGTTATCCTTTAATGACAACACAGGACACCGAGCTCAGACACAGATTTGTAAGCTGGGCGTCCAAAAGAAGCATGTGTGACTGAGAGAGGGGGGAAAAGCCAAAGGCAGAAGGTCCCCAGACAGCAAATCCTCACAATCTCCCCTCACGATCCTACCTCAGCCCGCACTCCCACCCACCCTGTTTACCCTCCGAGTGCTGATGGAAGGATAAAAGGGGAGGCATCCGTGGGTCGTTGTAAACAACAAGAGGAAATTGATACAAACTTTGAGAAATGTATCTCAGAAGATACTGCTGTGAATATTTGCGAAGATAAGACGTGAGTCAAAGCGTGGGATGAAACATGATAATTTTTTTTATCACAGCCTTTCAAGCAAGAGGACAGATTTGTTTTTTTAAATGCACATCCATCATGAGGAAGCTGTATTAATTCCTCTTTTGTTGTGAGGGGAGAGATCATATACTCTAGAGTAGAAGGACCCCCCTCCCCAAGTTTTCCATGTAGCCAGCACCACAATAATGTCAGGATTTCAGCCCGTTTCTGGGGCGCTTTTTGCCAAGTGCAAACACGAAGTTCTGCGGACTCGTTGGGAAACTATTCAAAATAACGCAAACGGTTCTTACCTGATAAACGTGGTCCTGCTTCAACAAGACATGCGGGTCCTCTGATTCACAGCACAGTGACGAAGCCGTTCAAAGTCAGAGGGGAAAGCACGGACGGAAAAAAAACGAAGCGTCACTTCAGCAAACTTTTTTTTCTTTTTTTTTTTTTGTAGCCGTTTCACTTTCAGAAACCGTCAGCGTTACTTTGACCTCGTCACTTGTTGTCTGCTTGAAGGTGTCGGTCACTTTTTCCTGGTGTTTTATCTTCACCTGGTCTGACTCAGTCCCTTCCCAGCAAAAAGAAAACTGACAGTTGAGTGTGAGCGGCTTGTTGGCACCAACAGGTGAAAACGTGTGAAGGAGAACGACGGAGAAGGCGGATACCGACTAATTAAAGTTTCGGGTACCGGTAGTCACACAGTCACAAAACAATAAGAATCCCTTTTGTCTCGATAAACCTCCCGCACGGTTTCTGCGCCGTAGAGACCTCAGAGAGAGTTTCGTTCAAGTCTGGCACTGAAATGGGATTTCTATTCTGGGAACTGACGCGGTTTCACATTGTGGAGCACACTGCCACTCACTGCAACGCAAGACACTACTTAAATGCCTCTGGTGACATGCTCCTGTGGGAATAATAGAATAATATACGGATACAGAAGAGGCTGAAGTTACCGCATATGGTCAAACTTACTTCTGAGAATCATGGCCGGATTAACTTCCAAGGGTCCTCTGGGCATAAAGTTTTAATGGACACCTTCAGGACCCCTCACTGAAGTTCATGAAATTTTGATCTGGACACAAATTTTCCAAGTTTTCCCTCCTTATTTTCACTTCACTCGACACAAGTCGCGCATCTGTTGACTTATATCAAGGTACACAGAGTGAAGATTTTCCGGCATGTAACTGATTTTTTTACACTTTCTTAATAACTTGCTTTGGTTATGTGCAGTTAAAGAACTTGTGGTTTGGGTTAAAATGCAACAGTTGCGGGGGGGGTTGTTTTTGCAAAGCTTTTGTTTCTGGTTGCCATGGTAATGCTTCCCTGCCGTGCTGCAGACTGCTGCAAAGTTGTGCTTAATGTAATTAAAATAATAAAAAAAAATGATACAGCTCATGTGCACGTACATGACTGATTCACGGTTTTGCCATGAGACTGTGCTGGACCCTCACACTTACACATTTTATTAGTAGGACAAACGTGCAATCTAATGCAATTTAATAGAACAATTCTGCCTTAAATTCCACTTTTAAACATGTTAGGTTTTGCTGACAATATCCAATATTTTGGCCGCCCCAGTAAAATAGATGACATTCACTGTGAACTGAAAGGAAACTGTATGGCAGAGCTGTAGCATAGAACTGCACTTAGATGTAAAGGTGTTCCTAACCAAGTGCTATATAATTTTTTTTGTTGCGCCACCCAGACAACATCAAGTGAACTGTTGGTAAAATAATTACGCAATTAGTTCTTTAGTTAATTATAAAGCAATTCTTTTTTTTCAAAGAAAACAAGGCTTACAGCACATCATCACAGCAAGAAGGTTCTGAGACATACATGCAGATGACATGCATGTTAGATTAATTCACTACTCTAAATTGACTATAGGTGTGAATGTGAGCATAAATGATTGTCTCTCATTGTTAGCCCTGTCACAGACCAGTGACCTGCTCAGGTTGTAAAGTCAGCCGGGATAGGGTCCATGTCTATAACACAAGGCCACAAGACAGATGATACATGGGCTAATAGTTCTGCTTCATTTGATGAATGTTCCAGCAAATTTACCATTAATCAGATTATTTAAACCCAAATCATATTGAGGGGCCTTGCGACATCCCTACATTTTGGTAGTCCACCCTTCCAGGCTAGTAAAGGGAGGCCTTGTAGTTGTAATATACAACAAAGACAAAACCTTCATAAAGTGTCATCAGAGGGATGTCAGTGAACCACCAGATTCTAAATGATCACATGGAAGAAATCTAATGAGAAGGGCCTCAGAGATGCCAATATGAATTTGCCACTGAGCACCACAGCAGTATGAATCTCTGAAATCTTAATGATACAGTATGCTACTTGGTGAGCAGAAACTACTAAAAGGTTACTGTAAACACACTACTTACAGAACAAAAATACCACACTGGACCTACACACCACAGATTCACTTCAGCATGTTATATACTGACTTTTCTTTGAGGTCCCAAAGGCAAAATCCGCTCTGTTCACCCCGAGGGCTTTATCACCCTGACTGGCCTCTTTACAGCTCTCCCTGTGAATGAGCTGATAGTGTAATAGATTCTTTCCAGTGACATGTGGCTGTGTGAGAGAGAATGGGCAGCAGGTTAATAGTGACACAGTGTAAATGGGTTGAGAGAGTGAATAAAAAAAAAGTGGCTGGCAGATGGGCGACAAAAAGTGGGTGAAAAGACAGCTGGCACATTGCTTCCAAGCAGCAAAACAGCAAAAAGAACATTTTACGTGGAAAAGTAACATATCTTCAGCTTGATGGCAACAATGGTCACATGCACCTCCTGTTCTGAACAAAGAACAATGCAGGTGTCTGTCAGCAAGTAGACTAGGTGAGGCAGAATAATAATTCTATTTGTCTCAAAGGCTGACAGAAGCAGGCTGACAGCTGGCAGATGGCGTGTGTATGAGCTAACAGTATTAACTTGCATGAGATAAGGCAACACCCAGCAAAAAGTTAACTTTTTCTTAAAATATCAGTAGGATCATCAATAGGAAGTTCAACTAAAGAGAACTGGATCAGATATACATCAAACCAACATACAGTGTAACAGGATCATTTTAGACGCTTATCACTAGAGATACAACCAGTCTTCCAATACTGTTTTAATAGAATGTAAGGGTTATGTGTGCTCAATAAAAGCAGAAAATTTCTTTATATATAATAAACCATTTGCTGTTGTGAGGACCCTCCCACTGGCCTGTTGTTTCTAATGATTGGCTGGCATGGGAGGGTGAGCAGCTAATGCAGCTCATCTGTGTCTTCCAGGCTATAAATTACAGCCCAGATAAACTGCTCAGTCTCTCTCCCTTCCACACCAGCTTGCATCAACCCATTGGTGAAGTCTATCTCTTGGTCAGGTTATGTTTAATAAATGACTTTTTATTTAAGTAAACTTCTTGTGTGACTCCCTCCTTGCCACCTACTCTGAGCCACTTTGTGACACTGTTTAGATACTTCAGCGTCCTGCTGATAGGAGCACACTCTCATCCTCACATTTTAAACCTGTACAGTTCACAGCGTAAAACCAAAATCCTTCCAGGTCTACACTTGCCCCTTTGCAGCTATCTTGGTCACTAGTCATCATGAAAACTGCATGTATAAAAGTGGAAGCTCTAGGTTTCACTTCAAGATTCATTGAATGCCATGTCACCTATAATGTCTCTGGTTTAACTCAGTTTTTACTGTATTATTAACTCAACGTAACAGATTATTGTGGCGCCGCATTTTATCTGATCACACCATCACAAATACCACATCTGCTTCATAACACTCATATCAGTGCATCTTGTTTAGGTTGTCTCTTAGTAAACAGATCTGGAAAATCGTACCTGACCTTGACTACAAATAGTGTTCTTTGGAGCATAATTCTTGTATTATTAATACAAGTTTAATGGCTATACATATGATTGAACTGCACTTCCATAAAGTAGAGGTACTGAAAAAATGGCAAGGCAGAAACATGACTTTTAGTCTCTTATGGTCATGCAGACATAATCCTGGTTACTAAATTTTCCATAATGCTACTCAAAAATATTGCACAGAAAGTTAGATAGCAAGGGTATCTTTGCAGAGTGGGCCTTTGAGGATTAGACTACAACACCATATTCATTCAACTTGATTTTTAAAAAAATTTAATAATAGTCTTTGGTGAATATGAAGCATTCATATTCATATTTCAGGCAACAGCAAATTATAAGTGTCAAACCATTTATAAATGCTAGATCTAATCAAAAACAAATAATCCACAAACTTCACATGGATTTTCTGTTAAACAGTTACAGACTTCAAACCATCATCATCACAGTTGATTTTCATATGCACCTTAAAGGACCCCATCCATAACATCCATAACTGCAGAAGGCATAATAACCTAAATCTGATGGCGGGTTCTCTTAAATCCAGTGAACAGAAAAAAAAATGAGTATGCACTTGAAAACATTTTGACTCAGGCCCCGAGAAGCTCAGGATCAATCCTCATATGATCACACAGCCTACTCCCACATGTGCGAGTGTCTGTGGCTGAGTCAGAGGCCAACACTCCCAAATAAACCTGTCTCACTGGTTGATGACCTGCTAAATACAAGAACAGCATGCACAGGTCACTGGGAAATCTGGAAGTAGATCTGATTCCAGCCATGGGCTCACTTTTTTTTTTTATATATCTTACGTAGATAATATTAAACATTTAAACACACCCATTTCTGTTTGACATCAAAAGGAACTTATGAGATCATGAACAGAAGGCCATGACATGTTGTTCCCTTAATGACTGTGAATGCAAATAGTGTAGTTTTATTTCCCTGCTATGCAAAAAAGCCATCGCCTGAACAAGAGTGTGTGTGTGTGTGTGTGTGTGTGTGTGTGTGTGTGGTGTGTGTGTGTGTGTGTGTGTGTGTGTGTGTGTGTGTCCTTGGCTAGGGGAGTCTGGAATCACTGAAAAGGCCATGTGGAAGAACTCATTTGTCCCAGTTAAGCATTCATGAATACTAAACCAAACCTTGAATGGAACATTCCTATCTGAGTTTCCTACTCATAAATTTCCTCCCCAATTCTGCAATTCATAACACATCTGAATAAAGAATACCTTAACATGTAAACAATTTTAAACTATTACAAAACATACTATTAGTGTTTTTTAATCATACACAGATGTTTAAAACATTTCCAACATCTAAAATAGACAAATGCAAATTTAATCAATGTCAGTAGCTTAAATTATAACAGCATAGTATAAACTTTTACATTTACACAGAAAACAACAATAAAGCAGGCTATATGGTAAGCAGTTTTGATATTGGCTAAGATGTAATCATCAATCACTTAGCAGCGGTGTAGCTTGATCTATTAGAAGTCTTTTTCTTGCATTTCAAACTTGATGCAATCCACAAACCAGATTAGCAGGCACTGAAATATCTGCAGAGGTGGAAAGAAATGTGTTTTTAGTAAATGTGACACAGCTTGTAAAACCTGCACAGTGACATCTTTTTCAGCACAGGAATTAAGAATTGTGTTTACTAACAGAGGCGGCTGGTAGCTGAAGTGTTGATGCCATTGTTTTTTTCATACCTATTTTTTTCGGCTTGGGGAGGTTCAGGTTGTTCATGATCTCCACGAACCCCTCTATGCCTTTAGTCAAGCGTGGGTTAAACTTGCGCTCCTCACCAACTGTAGAAGCCGTCTGACCTGAAACACAAAGCCCAGTGTGACAGCTTTAGTTTTTTGGTCCTGATTTTTGCCAGATGTTAAATCTGATAATTAAAACATTTATAGAGTAATTACTTGGTTATGACACACAACAGATGCAATGCAAAAATTTAAAAACAGAAGATGTATACAGCATATGCACAGGTAGAAAAATAATGGCTTTAATTTTGCAATACTACGACAGAGGTTAAAATGTATAAAACAATTTGCACCAGAGACTCTGTAAGATATGTAATACACATGTATAATCATTTGCGCGTGTGTGTTGTGTTTTTTTCAGCCAACCTAAGTAGTCATGTGCTGGGTAGATGAGGCACTCATCAGGCAGGGTGAAGATTTTCCCGTGGATTGACTGGTAAAGCTTTTTGGGACAACCTTAAGAAATGAGACAAATACAACACAAAGCAGATGAAACACTGCCCCCTTGTGTTCACTTAGAAGAACCATGAAAGTAAATGAATTTGTAAGATATTTTTAAAAAAACGACAGGAACAATAAAGTATTTCTACCCTGCTGGAAGTCTGTCCTGCCACAGCCTCTGATGAGGAGAGCGTCACCAGTGAAAGCCATGCTCTGATCCCCAGTTACCAGCGTTATACACCCATCGGTGTGTCCTGGTGTCTCTCTCACAGTCAGACACTAAAGGACAGGAAAGATAACTATCAAATGACAGCAGTTTCATGAAGCAAATGTAACAAAAAGGTTTCAGGTATTTACAAAATAACTGTACAAGCACACACAATATTGTAAACAAAAAATATTTTTCATCTTACGTGTCTTCCAAAGGTGATCTTGTCTCCCTCTTTTAAATGGATATCAGCACAGGCACCACTGAATTTGGAGATGGCACTCTTCAGCCCAGCCACTCTTTGCTTCATCAGTCCAGTGCTTGTTATGTGGTCTGCGTGGCAGTGGGTGTTAACTATCAGAGAAGGAAACATAATGTAGGTCAATATAAAGCTGGGGTATAATTCACTATTACTGTATTTGTTATGCATGTGAAAACATAGATCACTGCATTTAGCATCGTCTTCATTATTTAACATTTACTCTTGGTGTAAGCATATGAAACAGGTGAGACAGTCAATGCCCACTTTAACCATGACACCGGTTTGATCGCTTGATATTTCAAATATCTAATCTGCTGATCACAAGGCAGAAATGCAATGCATTTAGCCCTGTAGACAACCTACTGGAGTTCAAACCGGGCATCAGAATGAGGAAGGAAAGTGACCTGAGTCAAGGTTGTGGCACGGTTGTTGGTGCCACAGGCCAGTCTGAGTGTTTCAGAAACTGCTGATCTGGGATTTTTCCATAAAACCATCTATAGTGTTTACAGAGAATAGTCTGGAAAAAAAGAAATATCCAGTGAGCGTCAGTTCTCTGGGGGAACATGCCTTATTGATCGCAGATGTCAGAGAAGCCAGACTGCTTTAAGCTAAGAGGAAGGCAAGAGCAACTCAAATAACCACTAGTTACAACTAAGTTATGCAGAAGAGCATCTGTGAACACAGAACTCATCAAACCCTGAAGCAGATGTGCTACAGCAGGAGTGCCACTCCAAGTGCCACTTCTATTAGCTAAGAACAGGAAACCAAGGCTACAGTTTACACAGGCTTGCCAAAATTGGCCAACAGAAGATTGGAAAAGTCTCAGTTTCTGCTGTAATATCTGAATGGTAGAGTAAGAATTTGGGATAAACAGCATGAAATGAAAGCATGGCTCCACCCTGCTTTACATCAATAGTTCAGGCTGGTAGTGGTGTAATGGAGTGGGGGGATATTTTCTTGGTACACACTGAGCCCCATAGTAAGAACTGAGCATTATTTATAATCCACAGCCTACCTGAGTAGTTTATTATTATACTTTACTACCACAGTGCACCCATCATCTGATGGCTGCTTTCAGCAGGATAACGCACCATGTCACAAAGCTCAAAATCATCTCAAACTGGTTTCTTGAACATGACAGTGAGTTCACTGTACTCAAATGGCCTCCACAGTCACCAGATCACCTTTGGGATGTACTGGAACAGGAGATTCACACCATGAATGTGCAGCTGACAAATCTGCAGCAACTGCATGATGCTTTCATATCACCATGGACCAAAATCTCAGACCAATGTTTCCAGCACCTTGTTAAATCAGTGCCATGAAGAACTAAGAGGGTACAGAGAGCTAAAGGGAGTCCAACATTAACTTATTATAGCATCATTATTAATCTCTGGCTCTGTTCCACGTGTGTTTTCTGTCCTGTCTCTCTCCCCTCTCAGCCCCAACTGGTCGCAGCAGATGACTGCCCCTCCCTGAGCCTGGATCTGCTGGAGGTTTCTTCCTGTTAAATGGGAGTTTTTCCTTCCCACTGTTGCCAAGTGCTTGCTCACAGGAGGTTATTGTTTTGACTGTTGGGTTCTACCTGTAATTAATGTAGGGTCTTTACTTTACAGTGTAAAGTGCCTTGAGGTGACTGTTTGTTGTGATTTGGTGCTATTTAGTTAAAATTGAATTGAACTAGCCCAGTATACCTAATAAAGTGCCCAATGAGTATATTTTAAATTTGGACTTGTTTTATTATTAGTTTTAGTTTTCATTTTGCAGGAGTCTTTTCATTCCATTGTCTACACAAAACAACTGTCTCTGGTCCAGGAACAGACAGACATTATTCCTGACCCAGAGACATAATACAGATTAGTCCAGTACTTGTCAGGTTTGGGCTGTGGCAAGCGAGGCAGAGGACCCCAATGCAGGACTCAGACAAGGGGGTTAACAATAACTTAAAGCTTTAATCCAAAATACTGGAACGTAGCAGCAACACGAACATGGCATAAAGCACACAGCAGGGAAAACCCAACAACGACGCAACAAGGAACTAAACAACACAGAGACCTTAAATACACAAAGGGATAACGAGGGAAAGGAAAACAGGTGACAACACAGGTGAACAAAATACACTGACGAGACAAGGGGACGTAAACCTAAATACAAAGCACAATGAACACAAGATCGTCAAAATAAAACAGGAAGTGACCTAACCAAATACATACAGACTTAACACAGAGGGAATGAGAACATGACCAACTAAACACAAGACATGAGACAAGGGAGAGACACTAAGAGAAACACAGGGAGAACTAAACCAGAGCTAAGGGAAAGGGAACCTAAACACAGAAGGGCCAAGACTTAAACACATACAGGAGAACAGGGAAGACCAGAATGTGGAAAACTAAACAGAAAACAAAGACAGACTAAAATCCTAAAAATCCTGTACAACCAGAAAACAACAGAACTTCACAAAAACTCAAAACACTGGGCCACCGGCCCAGGATCATGACAGTACTACGCTTATTTTGCTCCTAATAGTGAGAAAATGGGACACAGATTCTCTAAAAGTGTTTTAATTTAGCCTTTACCTCTACCCTGGGAAGGTATATACCTGCCACTGTTAGATTGAGTCCAAGCTCCTTTATGAGCTTCAGATCTCGCTCAATGGTCTCCAGCACAGGATCAATGAGGACAGCCTCCTTGGTCTCAGTATCTGCCAGCAGGTAGGTGTACGTGCAGCTCTCTGACTCAAACAGCTAAGTGAAAAGAAAAGAAAAACAAAAGGTGAGGAGCACACAGGTGTGACTCAGCAATAAATAACAGGGAAGGCATAGTAAACAATGTGTCCTCATCATTCTAAGAGGTGTGTCTGAGACAGCGAGAAAGAGCGATACAGAACAGATAACAGATTAGGATATGAAACTACACTCACAAGAATACTTTATTAGGTACACCTTGCTAGTGCCAGGTTAAACCCCTTTTACTTTCAGAACTGCCTTCCTTTGAGACATAGATTCAACAAGGTGCTGGAACCATACAGCCCATACTGACATGATCGCATGACACAGCTGCTGCAGATTTGCACACCCATGATGCTAATCTCCCGTTTCACCACATCCCAGAGCTACTCTATCAGATTGAGATCTGGTGACTGTGGATGGCTTCTGAATACAGAACTCATTGCCATGCTCGAGAAACCAGTTTGAGATGAGCTGTGTGACACAGTGCATTATCCTGCTGTGATTAGAAAGGGATGGATATGGTCAGCGACTATACTCAGGTGGGCTGTGGCATTTAAACAGTGCTTCTGAGCATTCTGTGTAAAACCTAGAGATGGCTATATGGGAAAATCCCATTAGATCATCAGTTTCTCAAACTCTCACACAAGCTTGTCTGGCTTGTGTGAGATGTCATGCTCAAAATCACTTAAATCACCTTTCTTCCCCATTCTGATGCTTGTTTTGAATGTAAGCAGGCCATCTTGCACATCTACATGCCTAAATGCACTGAGTTGCTAAAATGTGATAGGCTGATTATACATCTGTGTTACTATGCAGCTGAACAGGTAAAGTGGCTTATGACTGTACTCGTTTTAGTTTCAAAGAGACATGAGGGGTACTTCTCCAAGTCTGACCTGCAGGCCCATCCACTCAGTGTCCTCCTCTATCAAGCTGGCAGAAGCACTAAACCACTGTGAACTGAATAATTAAACTGAGCTCACACTGCAATAACCTATCGGTGACATGGGTGTTTACTTTTTTTTATTACCAAATTGCATGAATTAGCATAGCTTAGAGTTTATCAGCAGAATTCAGCTGAGGTGGCACAGTGACTTTACTGGGTGGGCTTACACCCGCTATATTTATTTTATAGCTGGACTAGTACTAGTAATAGTGTAACTAATATAAACTATAAATCTGCTAATTTATTAATTAATTTAGTGTCCGGCATTAAGGAGTCCTGAAAACGCTGTCCAAAGATGAAGTCTGATACACCTCCATCTAAATATTCCACAGGACAAAAACACAGCATTACATTTACTGAGACAGCCACATCATTACCTTACAGTATCCAAACCAGCGTCTGTATTCCCTCAGAAAAATGTCAACTCTAAATAAAGCACTGCGACCCAGTTTTATCGTGCTTTTATTGAATGGGTTTCATCCTTTTGCTTGGTGGCTTGGTTTGGTAATCTGTAAAAACAGGAATTACCTGAACTAAACAGTGAAGTGGTCCAGCTGACAGGAGAGCTGCAGTTAAATCCAGAGTCTCTTTACTCCAGGCAGGTACAGAGGATTTCTAGATCACTCTTAAAGGACACTTCTCATCACATTACAAATGTGGATACACTGACACACAAATCAGTACAAGAACAAGTTTCTTAAAATGAATTTCACTAATTTTATACATTTGTTTTGGTTGGATGTATCTGTTATTGCTATGTCCCACACGCTTGTCTGCTCCTTTCAAGCAGTGTAATAAGGTATTAGATGGCACAAAATGAAAATACTTTTTAAATGTTCAAATTCCTCTTACCAAATTCTTGGGTAAATTCTTGGGTTTATTATTTTATTTAACATTTTGTGCACGTCCCTAAAACTACTGTCCACCCTGTCATCATGGAGTAATTGCCCCTTTAAGAAACCAACTAATGAAATCAGTAACATCAACACCCTGAATCTGTCTTTCTTCAATGGAGGTTGAAACAAATGCTGCAGCTACAGTGAGTAGCTACACTTATATTTCCAAATTTTCATGTCATTATGTTTGTAGCTAGATGTTGTCAACCTTAACATGTCCACCCTGTCAGAGGAAAAGCTGATTAATAGAAAAGGTTTTCAAAAAGTTTAAATATATTTTGAAAACAGCATGCGGTCTTCTTCAATAACCAATAACTTTGGTAGCTGATGGTCCACTGTGTGCTTCTTAGATACTAACTTAATCCAAAAATGTCCACCCTATCACCAAACTCTGCATGACAGGGTGGACTTTGTGTTGTATAGTTGGGATTTTATTTATTTTTTTCTTGCATATTTTGATGAGATGGTGATAATTTAAGAGTTCCTTGAACTTTTTTTCTGGAGCCTAGGCCAGCTGTCATAAGGCGAGAGGCAGGGTACACCTGTACAGGTCGCCAGCCTGTCGCAGGGCCAACACAGAGAGACAGGCAACCATTCACACTCACATTCACACCTATGGGCAATTTAGAGTGACCAGTTAACCTAACCCCAGTAACTGCATGTCTTTGGACTGTGGGAGGAAACCCAAGCAGACACGGGGAGAACATGCAAACTCTACACAGAGAGGCCCGGGTCAAGGTGGAATCAAACCCAGAGCTTCTAGATGTCATGCTAACCACCAGGCTACCGTGCTGCCCTCTAAAAGATTATGTTAGTCAAATGGCAGCTGGACACAAGCAAACAGTCACACAAATTAAGAAAAAAATGCAGGATAGTTTGCGTACAATACAATGAAGAACTTAGGAAGTGACTCCCAGACAAGCAATTTGTCATACACTTCCTTTTGCAACCTTAGACCCTATTATATATCTTATCTTATTGAGATGCAAAAAGCTTATGAATGTTCATAATTATATTTTGTAATGTTCACCTTTGTTGAGAAAGCTCTTAATAAATCTACTCATGTCAGTAGTTAACACATTTTTGTCCACCCTGTCATCTCACTGCCCACCCTGTAATTTTTTCAGTTTTTTTGAAAATAATCAAGTTATCGTCACAAGTTGGTAAAAGTTTTTCACGTTTTCTTAATAAACTAATCTCTGCCAAATAATATTGTTTGAAAAACTGATCAAATCGCAGTTTTTAGAGATTTTATTTAAAAAGGAAAACACAACTATCACAGATTTTTTGACGACATAAGCAATTTGCAATTATTTAACTATTTTCAAAAGCCTTATTTTACCAAACAAATATTATTATTGAGCAAGGGACAAACTATCTGTCTAAAAAAGGTGCATTGTATAATCACGTTGTTATGAAAATGTATTTATTTTAATCTGACATTGTCCTTGACAGGGTGGACATATTTTACAATGTGCTCATTCTTTATCCGCTTGCAGTAAATTCATAAAAAGTGTGGGAGCTTGACCAACATGCATTTACAACAGCCCAAGGTCAACTTGATAAAATGGATATGAAATTAGCAGGGAAACTGTAACTTTATTTGGGACGAATTATGATGTCCCAAAGGCACTTTTGTGGTGAAATTGACACGTTTACCTTGTACATCTCAGATTTCCAGTGAAAACAGTGAAAAAATGCCACCTGCAGAAGTTCACTGATGACACTGCAGTGGCTTGGCACATTCACCGGCTGCATGGACAATAAAGTTCAATCTAATCTAAATCTAATCCAGTCTAATATTAAGTGTGGGCAGAAGTCGGAGTACAGGGCTGTGAGGAACCTTGTGGAGGTCCAGCAGAATCACCTCAGGCTGATTCAACCCTCGCTGCCATAAAGAAGGCTTCAAGAAATCATTCCTACCATTTTCCGAAAAACTCAGGTGACGTGCAGTCAGGAGAGGTGTGTGAGGCAAGCGCCTCACCTGTCATCATGCCAAACACATGGAAGAAATGCGGGGTGAGGCAGTGCAGTGCTGTGTCTCACCTCTGTTGGCGCTGTGTCGCAAACAATAAATGAGGCAGGCGCTCAGCGCATGCCCATTGCTGTCTCTCTTTATAACGCCAGTATACATTTTGATACACATGTGCTACACATGCTGATGTTCCACAGTCTGTCTAATATGAATGAATATGTGTGACATGTTTATTCCTCGGTCATAAATGCACGGTGAAAATACACTAGAGCCCACCTAATTCACACCGTGAAATCGCTTCGCTTTTTCTCATGTAATACACATGTAATATGGTAGAAAAGTTGATGTTGAGTCGCAGAGTCACGCCCCTCTGCCGCTATCGGCACGGGTTCCTGGTTCCAGACCAGCTAGTTTGCGGGGGCCGGAATTGAACCCGTTTGTCGGCCGAGCACCGAGTGCTTCGGCGGTGGAAAAACTCGCCTAACGGTTCAATTCACGGCTCCGGCTCCGGAACCCTGTTGGTGGGAAAGAGGCTAGAGTGAGGCAGAAAGTACCGTGCTGCACCCCTATCGGTGCAACAGAGTAACGGAGATATTCATGGATACGTGCACATTAAACACATTAAAGAGACCCCCATCATTGTTGAACTGTAAGGAGTTGATTAAAGCATAATTAATCATTAGCATAATTAAAATTGAAATTTAATAAGTTTCTATTTTGGGTTCATATATGTGAACTGTATAAAACTGTATAGTGGCTCTTCTTTCTGTGAACACACCTGATCCCACACACAAATTTTATATTATATCCTCTCGCCTCTGTCTTTGAATACATATTCTGATTCATAGTGTATATATTACATATTATATTATTTATCAATTTGCACTAATCTCCTGTACAATTTCAGCCTTAATATAACTCTTCCTTAGCTACGTTTTTATATTTTATCAGATTTTGTTTCTATATGTATAGTTTTGCACTCATTGTTGGCACTTTTGATGGTTACTGTAGATTGTATTTTTTCTTGCTGCTGTAACACAATAATTTCCCTTCTGAGATCAATAAAGTATCTATTTATCTCATCATATTTAGTTTTTTATTAGATTTGTTCTTATCATGTGTTTGTTTTAAACATGTTTCTTAACTTTTTAAATCATGTTTTTCTTTTTATGAGCTGACGCACTACACTGTACAACAAATTTACCTTTCGGGTACAAATGAAGTAACTTGAACTTGAACAAACTCATTGTATTGCGAGTAACTGCAAAACACTTAGTAGATTGAGCAAAGCAGGGGTTTGCTTGGGTGTAGAGTTTGAGCACAAAACACATGTAAGAATCCAATAACCTGATCTGGCTCGACTTTAAAGAACTAACCTTAAACGCAAATTAGAAATAATTCACAACGGCTAACGCCACCTCGCCATTTTCTACAATCGTTGGTACAAAAAAAAAAAAAAAAAAAAGCTACAACATTGTTGCCTTCTTCGTCAGGACAGATGGTTGTAAACAGGTGAAAATCAAAATACAACGAGTAGCTACCTGTCTGAAGAGGAGTCTGCCGTCAGTGCATCCTGGAGCAGTACGATCAGCTAGTAACCGGCACCGGTTGGAAATCAGAGCTTAAACCGGAACAAGCATCTGTTTCGTTTGCTGATCGAGCCCTCCCTGTTTGTCCCGACTCGTCCGAAGAATGTCAACAACCACACCCAGCAACGATGGAAAATTCTGATCGGACCCACTCACCTACCCTACCTTAGGCCTATAAGTTAAGTGGTCATCGGGATAAAAAACCTGCAAGTATAGATCAAAAGATGCAAATAAAACTAGAGGTTTGTTTTGACCGCGGTCCAGTGAGCCGTTATTTCTTTTGGCAGCTTTCTTATTCACACTAAAATCACAGGTGGCCGCTGCGGGAGCTCAGTCATGTACACTTTCAAAGCTACAGGCTTACATAGCTACACTGCTATTTAACAGCTTTACTTTTTTTTTTTTTTTAAGTTTTTATTCTGACAGTCAAATATGATTTGGCTAAAAATTATTTTAAAGGCGAAACAACATGTAGCTTCTACCATACTAGTCAATAAGCAGAGGCGATTGCTCTAAGACTGCAAGGGAAGCTCAGCTCCCCTAAAATGTCAAAAAAAAAAGTGGTCAAATATATACTGTTGTGTGTACATGTCATTGACTAAATGTGCGCTACAACGCGCTCAACTTTTGTTCAGAATCAGCTTCTTATCACTGGTAACGACGCGGCTTTCCTCTCACTCATTCCCGCAGCTTCCCAGTGCTTTAAACAGTGTGGACGCTGAGCGTCTACAGAGTTCAATAGCGAAGCTAAGACTGCAGCGAAACGAGACGAGTCATTGGATAAATGCTGGGCTTTGTCCCGCCCATCGGACGCTCAGCGTCTCTGGGGGTCTATGGGGCAGTGGGCTGGCCTCGGCTGGCCCGGACGCTCAGCTTCTGCATGATGATTGGATGATCTGTCTGAGGCTGAATCCCTTTTTGATTGACAGCGAAATGAGCGAATCAGCGATCTTTTGGTGTAAACATCCGTGGGAGCATTTTTAAATTTTCGTTCTGTTCTGAGTTGAACCGGAGACTTTCCTAATCCTCTTAGCAGCATTTTCTTTGTTAAAACGACTAGAGACAAATCGAGCTTCTATTTCTGGTGGGGTTTTTTTTGTAGCTGCTTCTGTTTGGAGACTGACTTCTATCACTCTTTCTGACTTCTATCGCAGTTTCTGTCCAGCGGGTGCTGCTGTATAAATAAAGCGACACATTTCATGATGTAGGCCGAAATTGAGCTTCCCCTCCTTGAAAGACCAGCATCCGCCACTGTCACTAAGTGTTTTGAGTATGAAAGGCACAAGGTATTTTAAAAAGTCAGTAAAATTACTCAGATCCTAGTAGTCATAACAGGAACCATTACCTTTTATTAGCCCAGATAAGTGCATTTAACATTTGTGAGCTTTTATTTTGAAGGGTATACTACTTTAAAAGTAGAATAAGTTAAGGCGTTTGTCTATCACCAAGTCTGCGTGTAAGAGACAGTTTAAACATTTGTTAAATGGTTATTTTAATATTTATGTGATTTTAATTTGAAGGTCCATAAACTCCAGCATGATTCAGAGCTCCTGATAAGCAGCATTACATTTTAAGGACCTTTAAACTATTGAAAGTGTGGCTCAGGCCCTATCTGTCAGTGATTTGAACTTTGAATGACAGTCATATAATAAAGTGAGGCTGTTTGAAGCCGGGTTGTTCATACAGTGAATATCAGTTGTGCTTTAAAAGATGCCGTTTGAGTCCTAATAAAAATCCTAATAAAAGCAGGACATGCTAACCGCCATGCACACCCACAGGATCAGCCACGATGAGTATAAACTGAAAAACTGTGACATCACCATTAAAATTAAACACACCTGTGGGATCAGGTTGCTAAAGCCCCCCGGAGAAGAAGGAGAATAAGAACAGGAACTCTGATAAATAATTATAGTGTGCTTTAATCCTATTGCACTGGTAAACTCATATAATCTCACATGAACAACAACACACAACACATTACACCACACCAAGATGCACATTTTTTAGAGGACAGTGTTATTTTCTGCTGAATACTAAACCACTCAAGGATACTAAACCAAACCATAGGTGGGACATTCTTATACAAATGTTTCCTTCCCAATTCTGTAATTCATAACACCACGCCTGAATAAAGTTCGCTTCCATATAAATAATTAACCAAACACACTAATAGTGTTTTTCCTCACAAAAACAGCAATTGCATTTTTACCTTTAGATTTACACACAGAACCACAATAAAGCACTTAATGCTTTCATCAGTTTTGCTATAACATATGTAAATTCAATCACTGCACAATGATGTACTTTCATTGTTATCCTTTTTTTTGCAGCACATTCAAACGTCATGGACTCCACAAACCAGATTAGCGGGCACGGCAATACCTGCAGAGGTAGAAGAAAAATGTGTTTACTATGAGCGTGTTTGCAAGCAGAGATGGCAGGTGACAGGACTGGAGACACTCTAGCTTTTTTATACCCATTTTTTTGGGGCTGGAGAGATTCAGGTTGTTCATGATGTCCACAAATCCCTCTATGCTCTTAGTCAAGCGGGGGTTAAACTTGCGCTCTTCACCAACTGTAGAAACTGTCTGACCTGAACACAAGAACAGACAGAGCCCAGTGTGGCAGCCAGGTGCTAAACCTGCCAGATTGTGGCAGATGCTACACCTTATATCCTCTTATCCAAGTCAGGGGTGGGACTGGAGCCAATAAATAGGAAGTTTTTGGATTTGATTTTGTAATGCTTTTGTAAAATTTGTACTACATAAAAAATGCACAAAAGTGACTCTGTAACATTTATAACAATTTGCACGTGTATGTTTTCAGCCAACCTAAGTAGTCATGTGCTGGGTAGATGAGGCACTCTTCAGGCAGGGTGAAGATTTTCTTGTGGATTGACTGGTAAAGCTTTTTGGCACAACCTTAAGAAAAGAAACAAAGGTTAGAAAACTAAGGAAAATAGAATTAATACTGCTCCCTTGTGTTTCTCATGAAGCACTATAAAGTAGCATGAAAAAAAATCTGGAAACACAAGGAAAAGTGGATGCCTACCCTGCTGGAAGTCTGTCCTGCCACAGCCTCTGATGAGGAGAGCGTCACCAGTGAAAGCCATGCTCTGATCCCCAGTTACCAGTGTTATACATCCATTAGTGTGTCCTGGTGTCTCTCTCACAGACAGAAACTAAAGGAGAGGAAAGAAAGAACTTCCTATTGCAGCTATCAAAGCACGTTAAACCAGTTTCATGAAGCAAATGTAACTACAAGATACAAAACAACTGCATACAACACTAACACAATATTGTAAACAAAGAATATTTTCCATCTTACATGTCTTCCAAAGGTGATCTTGTCTCCCTCTTTTAAGTGGATATCAGCAGAGGCACCACTGAATTTGGAGATGGCACTCTTCAGCCCAGCCACTCTTTGCTTCATTCGTCCAGTGCTTGTTATGTGGTCTGCGTGGCAGTGGGTGTTTACTGTCAGAAAAAGAAACAATGTAGGTCAATTCTCCAAGATGACAACACTTGCCCCCACAGAGCAGGGTTTATCAGAGACTGCCTCCAGAATTTGGGAGTGGAGAGCATGGAATGGTCTGCCTTCAGTCCTGACCACAACCCCATTAAGCACTTGTGGGATCAGCTTGAGCATGCTGATTGTGGCAGAGTGCTCAACACAACCGCACTTGTGAAAGATACTGGTTAAAGAATAAGATGCCATCCCACAGCAGTGTGCAACCAAAGTAGTGACCAACATGAGGAGGTGGTGCCACCTCCTCATGAGGAGGTGGTGCCACAACAGTATAAGATTTATTGCCAAAGATGCATTATTACAAGAAAGGAATAATCAACCAAACACAAATTTCCTTTCTTTTTGTGCTCAGCTTAGAACGATCAGCATTAAATGACAGTTTGTGATCCAAGAATAAGCACTTGTTCCTGGCTGACACAATACAGATGAGTCCAGGAAAAAAAATTAAGTTGCTCATAGTATAAATGCATTTACAGGATGAGAAAGATGGAACACAGATTTCCTGTCTGAATTTATGTAGATACCTGCAACTGTTAGATTAAGTCCGAGCTCCTTTATGAGCTTCAGGTCCCTGTCAATGGTCTCCAGCACAGGATCAATGATGACAGCCTCCTTGGTGTCTGTGTCTGCCAGCAGGTAGGTGTACGTGCAGCTCTCTGTTTCAAACAGCTAAAGAAGGTGGGGGGGGGGGGGGGGACAGAGGTGTGACTCAGCAAAAAGGGTGTGGCAGTAAGGTTCACATCATCCTCATTGGTCCTCATTTGTGTTTTTAGATAGACAGATAAGCACATACTAAGTTTGCAAAAAAGGAAAGGTTTTGATATGAAGCTACTGATCAGCAGTAATTAACTAATCTTTGGTGCTTACATTTAAAACATTTTCAAAACTTAAAAGCCGCTCAAAATGAGCCTTTTAGTTATGATCATCTTAAATAGGAAAATTTAAGATGATCACCAAAATTTCATTAAGCATCTCCATCTAATGCCATTTCTACTTTCTAATCTGCTGTGTTTTGAAGACAATAATTGCAAATATAAATCAATAAAAATTATAAAAATGACTCTCATAGATTAGGATACCAAGCAGTGCACAAAGTAATTACATTTTTCTCCCGCTTCAACTTAAAAGTGATGTACGCATAAATGAACCAGTGAACTCAAACAATATAATAAATAGTTCTGAAGGGGGTCATATGAGCATCCCTCGAGGTACTTACTAACGATGATAGAACTTTTAGGAAAAAAATAGGTTACTTGTACCAGACTTTTCGTATGCTGTAGCAACTTTCACTTTAGTACAGGGTCTTAATATTTTTTCCGTCACTATGCAAAACTGTTATTCAAAACTTTAAACTTCTCACGTGATTTACTTTAAGGACACTTTCTGCTTTCGGTAGTACAAAAAATGCACTGTGCTTCTTCGTCGTCAGAACAGACTGTTTTAAACCGGGGCAAAACATCAAAATATTAATTGAAGCTACCTGTCTGAAGAGGAGTCCTTTCGTCACTGCCATCCTGGTGATCTGTTGGTAATTCGCAGCGGTTGTTTAAACCGGTCCAGAAGCGCCCGTTCTGGGTTACTGCGTAAAGTCTGACGTTTAAAACACTGACCACACCCACCCAGCTTGATAACGCCTCCAAATTAAGTTTATTTTCATTAGTCATCATGACTAAACTTTTCACGTACTTCACAAATAATAAATTAGATAATAATAATAATAATAAAAAACTTTAAAAGGTCGCTGACTTTGCTGTAAAATAAGGCTTCAAAAAGCCCCACTGAATCTTTGTTGTTTCATCTTTTTCCTCTTATAATGTCTCTCTGATTGAACATATATATATATACATATATATATATATATATATATATATATATATATATATATATATGATTTGCCCCCCCCCCCCCCCCATACCACTTCATTGTCCCCTAAGCCTGACCATTATTAATGCTGCAAGGTTGATGTTGAGTATTTTTGGGGATGCATCGCTGTTTCAGTTTCAGCCCATTGAAGAACAATGTATTTCGGTATGACACATTGTAAAACTTTGTCCATGACATTGAGGAGGGTGGGATAAGTATCAATGCATGCCATAGCCAGTCTAGAGGCTTTTTAGGAAATATGTGATTTAGGGTGTTTGACCTGCTCTTGGACATTTTGGGCTGTTTTCATTCAAAAGATTTATAGTTTTGCATAACTGTGCAAATACACCTAATTACAGACTAGTAAATAAGCCATTTGAAATTATATAAATAATAATTATGGTCAACAATTGGGCCCAGTACTGTAAACGTTACTACACTACTATACCACAAAATGGCATGGTGGCAGTACCCCAAGAGCACAAATGGGGTATAAAAGTGAGGTCCACTAGTCTGTCCATGCAACCTGACCACAGTGTGAGAGCAACAAAATGCTGTCACCACAGGAACAGTGATTAAACCAGTTGGATTAAACCACCACAGCTCACAAATGCAGTTATGTCTGAACATGCATGAATAAAACCAAGATATGATAATGATAATGCAGTTAGCCCCAATACAAATAAACAGGAAAAGCAGAAAATAGAAACACAGTTTTATGAAATATAATAATGAAGATATCAGGATAAAGAGAAAACAAAAAATGTGTCTAAATGATCGAGACTTTGCTGTTACTACTAAACGGTATTATTTGAAATTACTTAACACTTGAGAAGATTTGTTGGTGGCGTGATAGTGCGGAAAGCCAGTCACGTGACACCGGCAAATTTTGCGGTCCTCGTGTTGCCTTCATGCTAGTTGAAAGTATTTGTATTTCCAAAAGTATTTTGTATTTTTTTTTTAAATGCGAAATGCAAGACCTAGTAATAACACATTTAAATCAGTAATCGCTGGGTTACAAGTTGCTAATATTACCTCTATGACATTGCACGGTCCTGTTTTGTAAGTTGAGGTTACAAATTTACGAGGAGTCAATAAACGCAACATGCTACGCATATAACTGACGTCCAAGCCGACCAGTGCGGCGTCGGCGGAGTAGAGTAGCAGCGCACCCGAGGCTGAGGGATCCTTCATTTGGATCCTACGTTTGGATCCTTCTTTTGCTTTTGTAACGTTAGCAATGTGCGAAAACGCAGATAAAATACGAGCGAATTGCAAACTGGTAACTAGTAACTACGAGAAATGTCACTTTACGGTCCGTGCAGTCACACGGGCATTGCAGGTCCAATGGGTTTTCGTTTAATTTTTGTAATGGGAGAGACTGTTTGAGGAAAAGACTGTTGCTTTTAATTGGCGTTGTCAGCTTGGCATTTGTCAACAGTGTGTTGAGTTGCATCAGCCTCATTCATTCATGTGGAAATGTGCTCCTTTGTGGTTCAGTGGCGGCAGCAGAGAGAACCTCTAGATGGCAGTAAAAACATGCTCAGATAAGAACAAATCACAGCTGACGCCTCCAAAACTACAACACCTACATACTTCAAATTTGGACTAAATTATTCTAAACTGATAGCAGAACAATTTAAACCAAGTTTGTGATTTGTGAAACCTTTATCTGATTTGTGAAACTTCAACAAAAGGCGATTTCAGCACTTTTTTCCCATCTGGATCACACTAGAACTGATCCACCTCCTTTGTAAGAAATGTCACCACGTGTTCCCATTTCAAACATAAAAACAACAGTATCATATGTACATAAAACAACTTATAGAAAATATACAAACAGAAGATATGATAATTTATAATAAACAGAATGGAATTTATACCATAACTCCAACAAGTCATAAACAGAACCCCCAGTACACCACCAACCCGTCATCAAGGGGCAGTCATCTGCTGTGACCGGCTGGGGCTGAGGGGAGAGACAGGATTGGATTTATTTAATCATTAGTTATTATTAATGATTAAATGAAGAGTTGGGTTATAAACAGAGTAAGAAGAGGTGAATGAAGAAGAAATATTTTTTGTCTGCCCCAGCAGCCTAGGTCTATTGTAGCATAACTAAGAGATGGTTCAGGGTCACCTGATCTAGCCCTAACTATAAGCTTTATCATAAAGAAAAGTTTTAAGCCTAATCTTAAAAACAGAGAGGGTGTCTGTCTCCTGAATCCAAACCTGGGAGCTGGTTCTACAGAAGAGGGGCCTTAAAGCTTAGATGGCTCTGGATAGGTATAAACACACTATGTACACACGCACAGCCACATGGGAGATGGTAGGGAGGAAGATCTCCCTTTGTCCAGGAAGAGAGGTCTGGGCCCAGGGACCGGCAGCCATCTGCCCCAGTCAGTCAGTGTAGGCTAAAGTGATTCTTTTTATAACTGTCCCTAAAGTTTTGAGAAAACTACAATTCACAAGTTTGGTTGTGCCATTAAAGTTTGTCATTGTGAAAACAGCTATGCATGTCTTACTCCAACTCTTCTGCAGACCCGTTTGCGTATGCTTTCATGGGCAACGCCTTCAGAAAGGCTTTCAAGCATGCCTTTCCTGCCATTTTCCTGTGGTGCTCAAGAGGGAGAGTCAGAGTGGGAAACATGGATGCAGAGGACACGGGTGGAGACGGATCACCGGGCACCCACAGGAGAAATGCACTTTCTTTCATCTGGCTCCTAAAGGCCACGCTGGGCATTTGGACATGGTGCACTCAATGTTTATTTATGTTTTTTCTTGAGATGATAGCAGTCTGCTCAGCGTGGTTTGTGTTTGCTTGGACACACATGCACAGACAGAGACACATACACACATTGTACAATTCCATGTGATCTCTATAAAAGGACAAACCAGTCAGGTGAGTCTTGTGTGTGTCACGAGCTGCTGAAACACAATTATCTCTGTCATGCTTTTCTAAGAGTTACTGATGCTGTCAATCTGAGTGCAAGAGCCTCTGGTTTTACCTTTGTTGCAACTCCTCAAAGAGGTGGAGAAAACTGTGCCGACAGCAGCTGCAACCGACTGTAACCACTTTATAGAAAATTGCCTTGCTCAATCTTTGTTAGCATACCAACCTGTGCTAAATACTCAAACTGAATAAATTTGCTCTGTTTTGTTCTTGTTTTCAGGCCAGAAATTAGCAATGAAATGTCATATAATACTATAAAAAAGGCAACGTAATTGTGGAAGCATGCTATCATTTAAGTACTGTGAGATTTTACTTTTTACTAGTTTGGTTTGCTAGTTAGTGGAATTTATTATTTATAATTATAATTTATTTATATACTTAATATGTGCAATACTTAATACGTGCAATATATATATATATATATATATGATGTGCTCCAACGATATGCTCCTTTGCATCAAAAGTAGCCAGTTGAGGTGGTTTGGGCATTTGACTAGGATGCCACCTGGATGAGCGGTTCTTGACATGCTCTACTGGGAAGAGTCAAGTCAAGTCAAGTCAAGTTTATTTATAAAGCATGTTTAAAAACAACAGCAGTTGACCAAAGTGCTGTACATTTAAGATAAATAAAATAACTTAAAACACAATGTAAAAGAGATAGTTAAAACAGGAAGCATAAAATTATAAAAACAAAAATAAAAATAAAAGAAAACAACATCAGTAATGTATCCAGTACTCATTTTGATTTAAAAGCCAAAGAATAAAAATGGGTTTTCAAACGAGATTTAAAGATGTCAACTGTAGGGGAGGTCCTGATGTGAAGGGGCAGCTTGTTCCATAATTTCGGAGCAACGACTGCAAAAGCCCGATCACCTCTATGTTTTAATCTTGACCTCGGTACAGTTAAGAGCATTTGCTCAGCAGACCTCAGTGATCTGATGGGAGTGTGCAGGCTTATAAGATCAGAGAGGTAGGTAGGTGCTAACCCATGCAACGCCTTAAAAACAAATAATAAAACCTTAAAATCAATTCTAAAACTGACTGGTAACCAGTGTAAGGATGCAAGTATGGGGGATATATGGTCTCGTTTATGAGTGCCGGTTAGTAATCGTGCTGCTGCATTTTGAATCAGTTGCAGACGACGAAGTAGCGACAGACTGACACCTGAATAGAGACTGTTACAGTAATCGAGTCGAGATGAAATGAAAGCATGGATAGCTTTCTCAAAATCCGTGGAACAGAGAAATGGCTTCACCTTTGCAAGCAGACGAAGATGGAAGAAGCTAGATTTGATGACGGTATTAATGTGCTTGTCAAAACTAAGATTTGTGTCAAGGATCACCCCCAAGTTCCTTGCACAGGGTTTATTATATATCTTTAAGGGGCCAAGGTCATAGAGGTCAGGGGTACCAAACACAATGACCTCGGTTTTCTGCTCATTTAATTTAAGAAAGTTTTGAGCCATCCATGTTTTAACTTCCTCCAGACAGTCCAGTAAGGCCTTCAAAGGACTCACTGAGTTTTTTTTCAGTGGCAGATAGATCTGCGAGTCATCTGCATAACAGTGGAAGGGGATGCAGTGTTTTTTAAAGACTGAACCCAAGGGGAGCATATAAATTGAAAAGAGGGCTGGGCCAAGAATGGACCCCTGGGGCACCCCACATGAGAGCAGGCTTTCAGAGGAAGAAATCTCTCCCAGCCTAACTGTAAAACTTCTGTTCTGCAGACTTCTCCATCAACTCCCCACGCTGCCATCTGCAGAAGTTCTCTGACAACTCTGCCATAGTTGGCCTCATCACAGGTGAGGATGACTCAGAGTACAGACAGTGGACTCAGGACTTTGTGGACTGGTGCCAGCGGAACCACCTCCTGATCAACGCCGCTAAAACCAAGGAGCTGGTGGTGGATTTCCGCAGGCGCAGACCCACCACACGGACACCGGTGAACATCCAGGGAGTGGACATTGAGATAGTGGACTCTTATAAGTACCTGGGTGTTCACCTAAACAATAAACTGGACTGGACTCATAACACTGATGCGCTCTACAGGAAGGGTCAGAGCAGACTCTACCTGCTGAGAAGGCTGAGGTCTTTTGGAGTGCAGGGGACACTCCTGAAGACCTTCTATGACTCTGTGGTGGCATCAGCCATCTTCTATGCAGCAGTATGTTGGAGCAGCAGCTTGTCTACAGCTGAGAGGAAGAGGATAGACAAGCTCATCAGGAAAGCCAGCTCTGTCCTAGGATGTCCTCTCGACTCAGTGCAGGTGGTGGGAGACAGAAGGACTCTGACCAAAATAACATCACTGATGGACAAGGTCTCCCATCCCATGCATGAAACTGTTGCTGAGCTGGAGAGCTCCTTCAGTGACAGACTGCTGCATCCTAAATGCACAAAGGAGCGTTACCGTAGATCCTTCCTCCCAGCAGCTGTAAGACTTTATAATCATCACTGCTCCCAACAAAAACCACAATAACCTACACAATGTAGGATTATATATAATATACTGTAAATAGTCCGGCCTGTTAAGGTTCAACACACAGGCACATCATGTACATTGTATATAGTGTTATTATTAGTAGTATTAAGGTTAATATTGTTTGTTGATTTTATATATATTTATATTCTTTTCTTAGTGTGAATTATTATATTTTTACTTATATTTATAATAACTGCGGCTGCTGTTACACCCAAATTTCCCCTCTGTGGGACAATAAAGGCTGTTTCTTCTTTCTTCTTCTTCTTCTTCTTCTTCGTTAAATAGGATTTGAACCATTTAAGTGCAGTCCCTTTAATACCAACAAAGTGCTCCAGTCGAGATAAAAGGATACCATGATCTATGGTATCAAAGGCAGCACTAAGGTCTAAGAGTACTAAAATGGCAGAGTCCCCCAAATCAGTAATAGTTAAAAGGTCATTTAAAACTTTTAAAAGTGCGGTTTCAGTACTGTGATATGCTTTAAACCCAGACTGGAATACTTCAATAACACCATTTTGGTCTAAGAAGGTCTGGAGCTGAAGGAGGACAACTTTCTCCAAGACTTTTGAAAGAAATGGCAGTTTAGAAATTGGTCTGAAGTTGGATAAAATGGTTGGGTCAAGGTTTTGTTTTTTAAGAATAGGTTCTACCACAGCGTGTTTAAAATCAGCAGGCCCCAGGACATGCTGGAGAGATTATTTCTCAGCTGGTCTGGGAATGCCTTGGGGCCTCCCCGGATGAGATGACAAGGGAGAGAGAGGTGTGGGCTTCTCTGCTTAGGCTGCATGGATGGATTAACTCATCAAATGATTTTAACCAGGAAGTCAAGTTATAAACCACTGGCGCTCTGCATTGAATGTGGACTGATCATACCTAATGCTTATATCAGTGCATCATATTTAAGTTATTTGTGTACAGTCAGCTCTGACTGTGACCATGACTACGAATAGCGAGCTTTGGGATCTTATTCTTGGAATAATGATAAAAAGAAAAGACATTTTGACTTTGATTTTATTTGAAGTCACACAGACACAATGCTGGATCCTAGGTTTTACATGCAACTCAAAACCACACAACATCAGTGCACTTTGAATGGACCACAGAGTGCTAAGTAGGGTGTTAGAGTATTAAAATTAAACATTCAGGATCCATTAAAGTCCCTCAAAAATGTCATATCAAACTATGACATTTCATAAATTTGGCTAGAGGCCCTCTTTGATCAGCGAATGTCCAATTTCCAAAATTACTTTATTGAGGCTTTCTGTTCCGTACTTGCAGAATTCAGACCATCAACACCGTAGCACTTCATTCATAGCAGCAAAAGACAGAATAGCCTAATTTGTGCATTAAACTGATGTGGTGCTTGCTTAAACACAGTCAATAGTAAAAAGTTATACACACATGAAAACAGTTCTGAACATTTTGATTCTGTCCAGCAAAACAACAGGATCAAACTATCACAAAGGCAAGCACTCCAAAGCAAATCTTAATGAGCATCTGTTAAATACAAGAGCAGCATGCTCAGCTCATTGCACTATGCAATGCACATTTAATTCTTGCCATGGCCTCTCTTTTTAAAATTTTATATTATATATATATATATATATATATATTTGATTTGCCCCCCCCCCCCCCCCTCATACCACTTCATTGTCCCCTAAGCCTGACCGTTATTAATGCTGCAAGGTCTAGAGGCTTTTTAGGAAATATGTGATTTAGGGTGTTTGACCTGCTCTTGGACATGTTGGGCTGTTTTCATTCAAAAGATTTATAGTTTTGCATAACTACAACACCTACACACTTCAAACCTGGATTAGATTATTCTGCACTAATAGCAGAGTATTTAAAACCAAGTTTGTGATTTGTGAAACCTTTATCTGATTTGTGAAACTTCAATAAAGGGCCATTTCAGCACTTTTTTCCCATCTGGATCACACTAGAACTGATCCAGCTCCAAAACTACAACACCTAAACCCAAAAATGGAAGCTCCGCTCTTTGTTTACTTGTTGCCATGGTGAAACATGGTGTCGGCGCTCCATTGATGATGGCTTTCTTTCTTTCTTTACTCACACACGCGCTAACTCAGGGCGAACATAGTCAGACTTGATTGAACTGACTCTGATCAGTTGCCGATCTCAGAGTTGGTCAACTCAGAGTTTGTTTTTAAACTCACAGTTTGTTGAACATGCTTCCTGGAATAGGGCCCAGACCTTCTGTTTGCTGCTGTCTGCTCATCACTCTGCTCATTAATAATACAGTTAATTTATAACGCACTTCACAGCTGAGAAGCTCTCGGAACGGATCGCTATCGTAACAGTTAGCTAGCGAAAGCCCCCCCGGTCGTACGTTCGGGACCGAGAGGGGACAAAACCGTGACAGAAAGATAGGAATTGCTGCTTCGCGCGTGTGTGTGCGCGCGCGCTAGTGGCTTTCATTCATGCGTGTTCGCATTCTGCGCGCGTGCTCGATAGTGACGTGTCTGCGATCAAAACCGCCGGAATTCTTTGATGACGTCATGCTTGGCTCAGACCGAATTAGTAAGTACCCTCGCGACTGTCTTCATTGCCCAGAGTGCGTTTGTAAACAGAGGTCCAACAAAACAACGAAAATCCAGCATTTGTGAACGTCATAAACAAAGAAAATCAAACTTGTTACAATGACAGAACCCAAAGATGAAGTTCCAATCTTGGTCACACCAGAGGACCTGTTACCAGTTATTAATAGCTACTTTGAGAAGCTCTCTGAATTACAGTGGAGCATGATAGAAGATGGTGCTTTGGATTCAGATGTCCAAGCACTTCTGGCTGACATGATTTCTGAAATAATTCAGATAGCTTCTGCCAGAATCCTGAGACTTGCTCTGCCTCAAATTCAAAACCAGACACTCAGGGGAGAAAGTTCAGAGGATATAACACAAAAAATAAAGTCAGCATTTCGAGACTCTCTTTCAGCCAGCATCGCGAGTGCTCTGAAATCGACGGGTAAGCGCGCTTGGAAGCTTTCACAGATGATTGTGAGGGAGGTCGAGGATAAGATATCCCTGGCTGTCTCTCTGATCACAGGTAGCTCCAATTTGCCTTCAGACCCTGCAATCTATGTGAGTGGAAGATTGAAAAACATAAAAAACCTGAGTCGCATGGTCTCTTACATTGCCTCATGCCTAAAGAGCTGTGCAGGTCAGCTGAAGCAGTGCTGCACGAGAAGGGGAGATGATTCTAGCTCCGGTCATTCCAGTGATCAAAGCAAAGCATCCATCATCGAAACAGAATCAGCGACCAATGAGATTTGTTCAATTCTCACAAAATGGCATGGAGACGCAGATATCACAGAGGAGCACGCAAAAGATGATGAGGAGGAAGATGAAGAACGTGAAGAAACCCAGGACTTAACAGAAACTGAGGGAAAAGCTGAAAACAGCCCAGCTCCACTCCCAGTAGAAAAAGTCGCAGGGGACGTTATCACCATAATATTAGACAACCAGAATCGTGACTCTGATGAGCCCAGTGAGGCACCTAGCTCACCTATACCTGCCTGTAACATGAGGTTACTCATCAAGAAATTGAGAGATTTTTTCAGCTCAAGTTTACCATCAACAGACTGCGCCAAGCGAAATGTACGCAAACAGCTGTTTTACATGTTTGTCGAGAAACAGTTTACAAAGATGAGAAAAGAGCTGAAGGTAACAGTTAGAAAAAGCAGGAAATATATAGTTTGTCTGCCCAAACTCCCTCAAGATGAGAGACAAAGCAGCCCTGAGAGTATCAATATCAGCCTCCCAAGATCAATGCCTGGAACTCCTTGTCCTGAGTCTTCTACATCCTCCCATGCGCCTCCTCAAGAGGCACCAACCCCGAAGAGCACAGTTAAATCATCTTCTCCAGTCAGCTTTGACAGCATCAAGTCATCTGTTAATAACTTGTATAACAAACTGACAAAGGAGGGAGAATCGTGCATTTCCCAATTCTGAAAAACAGCGAGGAGGTCAGGGATCTTTCAAGACAACTGACAAACAACATACTTGATCTTGTAATAGACAGTTACCTTTATAAAATCCCAGTTCCTGTGATGAGGAGGTCTCTATCAGAGTCAGTCATCTCCAGGACGCCACATGCAGTAGGGAGTTCAGAGCGTCCATTTTCTGTTGAGGTCCTCTATGTTCTCATAGAGGACTTGGTGGAAAAGTTTGTGCAGAAGCTTGTTCTCTGGCTGGAGAGTCAAGAGTTAAAGCAAACCATTCAAAACGACAAGGTTTCTGGGGCCATAGCAGACATCCAGAACTTTATTGCTTCAGCCCAGACCCCAACACAGGAGAAAGACACAGAGTCAGATGGTTTGGAACAAAGTGGCAGAGGATCTACATCATCCTCTCCTTCAAGTCCACCATCAGTAGACATTCAGAACTTTATTGCTTCAGCCCAGACCCCAACACCGGAGAAAGACACAGAGTCAGATGGTTTGGAACAAAGTGGCAGAGGATCTACATCATCCTCTCCTTCAAGTCCACCATCAGTAGACATTCAGAAGTTTTTTGTTTCAGCCCAGACCCCAACACCGGAGAAAGACACAGAGTCAGATGAAGTGAGTACAACAAAGAAGAGCATCTTTCTGGAAAAAAGCTCTGCTACATCCAGTCACTCTGTGCCAATATCAAGGCAGCCGTCACCCTCTGAGAAACCCGAGCAGGGACTCTCACAAGTGTCTGTGTCATCGTTTGATGCTGAGAGATTATCTGAAAACCTCACGTCCTTTCTATTAATCCGGATCATCATAAAAACCAAGAAGCAACAGCTTCTGTCTAGCCAGGAAATAAACATGGTCCTGGACCGTCTGAAAGAGCTGGCGAACAAGGAAATCAGCAACATAGAGTCTGCCGGAAATCTCGAGGACTCCATGTACCAGGTCACCAAATCGTTATCTAAAACACTCATCAAGGAGTTTGGATCCCCAGGCAAGGTGTTGAAGGCTGCTATGGCATACGATTCTTCTTTTGACGAAGCTCTGCTGAGGAACCTGAAATTCGAACTCGGTGTCTTCCCCAGTCCTCCTCCAAAGAAGTCTAAATTTGCCAGATTCTTTTCAGCTTTTCTTAAGCCCTTTAGATGCTGCCGTAAGGGCAGCGATGATTAAATTAACCTTTAGACTTTTCCCCACTGCCCTGCTGCTTTTAAAATCCTGCAGTAGATCATTTATTAAAAAATTAGAATGTGCCAAATCAAAAAAAAGGTAAAAAGTGTACTTCAGCATTTTAAAAACTCCAAAAAGTGTAGTACACTTCCGCTCGTCTCCTTTTTAGTCCCATTATCCCCAACCAGTCGTGACAGATGGCCGCCCCTCCCTGATCCAGGGAGTTTTTCCTCCCCACTGTTGCCAAGTGATTGCTGGGATTTCTTTCTAGTACTGTAGCATCTTTTACCCTACAGGACTAAACATCTCAAGGAGACGATTTCTTTCTGTTTGGCGCTTTTTATCTTCATTTGAACAAGTCAACTGAAGTACAGTCCCAGTCAAAACCTTTGACTGTTTCTAATGTTAAAATTGAACATCAATAAAAAAAATGTAAAAAAAAAATTCATCTTTTTGTTATTTTTTCCTGTGTTGTCAAATATGAAGGAAGTGTTGCATATGTGCAGTAGTCATAGGTTCCAGTATTTTAAGGTATTACAGCATTAAAATAGATTTATGGGCTTTTCAATAGAATAGAATAGAATATTTATCAGCACGCTCAGCAAGACCACATGCTGAGTTTGGTGGTGTTTTTCTGTGTTGTCAAATATAAAGTGTTGCATGTTACGATTATGCTAAAACTTCTCTAAGTGAGCTATTTTTTATTCATGAAAATTATAAAAATGTGTAAATCTCGACCTACAGTGCTTAACAAATTTATTAGACCACCTGTTAAAAAACAAAACAAAAAACAATAAAACAAAAATATTTTAGAAATCTCCCAGGAACATATTTAAAACTAAAAAATCACCTCAGTGCTTTTTAGACAAAGTAAATTCATGTTTTACAGAAATAATCATTACAGAAATAAATTAAAAAAAAATCTCTGTTTTGGTAATGACTGTTATTTGTTAAGCACTGTAGTTATGAACTGTAGTTATGAGTACATGAGCAAAATCTGCATTCAGATCCAAAGGTGTAAATTTGGTTTCAGAAGCATTATGGGATCTGTAGTTGAAAAAGTATATAAAATCCAAATTAACGCAAACCACGTGGGTCTGTACAAAGTCCTATTTATATTATTTAGAACAGTTTGAAATTTAAGTAGATGACAGACTCATGGTGTGAGGGGTTTATTTTAATTTCATTGGTAACTATAAATCTCCATAGATTTATCTTAATATCCAGCAGGTCGGCTGGGTGACTGTGAGGAGGAAGCATAGTCATAAACAGAACCCCCAGTACACCACCAACCCGTCATCAAGGGGCAGTCATCTGCTGTGACCGGCTGGGGCTGAGGGGAGAGACAGGATTGGATTTATTTAATCATTAGTTATTATTAATGATTAAATGAAGAGTGGGGTTATAAACAGAGTAAGAAGAGGTTTTTTTTAATTTTTTTTAATTTTTATTTATTTGGGACAATGCACATTAATAAAACAATCAATACTTAGTACAGATTGTAAATGAGCCAGATTATAGCATATTTGCTAATTTGCATCTGTAGTCCCTAGGCAGAAGGACAAACAACAGAAAACATCATGAATATACAATAGTAGTAAAAGACAACACATTGACAAACATTAAAACAATATACAAATGGAAAAAGAAAAAAGGAGAAAAAAAAATAAAATAAAATAAAATAAAAATAAAAATTAGTGAAAGTGCGAACATGTCTGGGAACTTTTAATGAAATGCTTAAGGTGCTTTTTAAAAGTACTGTAAGTGGAGCATTCTCTGATGTTAGTCGGTACAGTATTCCAGAAATGACCCCCTCTGACTGACAGAACCGTTTGTCCAAAGGTTGTTTTTCTACGGGGGATCTCAAGGTCTCCTCTGGAAGAGGCTCTGGTGCCAAAACCTCGGTCAGTTCTTGATTTAATGTATGTTGAAAGTGGAACTGGAGCTAGTCCATGAAGAACTTTATAGATCAAGCAGCTATTTTTAAATTTAATAAAATTTTCAAAATTGAGCATATTGTATTTTTCCAAAATATTACACTGATGATATGATAAGGGCTTTTGATCAAGGATTTTTATAGCCTTTTTAAATAATATTTCTATTGGTTTTAAGAACGTATCTCCAGTGAGTGACCAAGATGTAATGCAATAATCTATATGTGATAATATCATTGAATGTAGAAAAACCTTAGCTGAAACAATTGTCATTGATGGTCTAATTTGTTTGAAGTTATTTAAATTAAATTTAATTATGCTTGCTGTAAGTTTTATATGTTTTTTAAAAGACAGTGTGGGATCCAGTGTGACCCCAAGGTACCTGAAATCCTGCACAAGATCAAGCTCTTCGCCCCCCAGGAACACACTAGACCGCTCCAGTTTTATAGGTTTTTTTGTAAACATCATTGTAACTGTTTTTTTCTTATTCAGCAGTAAGGAGGACTGAAGGAGCCAGTGTTGTATATTCTCCAAGGCTAATGTGAGGATTGAAGATGCTTCCTGAGGACTTTTTGCAGGTGTAAAAATAACAGCATCATCAGCATACATTTGGAAGTGGACACTTTGACACACATTTGGCAAATCATTTATATACAAAGAAAACAGGACTGGTCCCAAAATAGAGCCCTGGGGAACCCCTGCTGGACAGTCAGGGTATGACGACATTGTGCCCCTGACAGACACAGACTGTCTCCTGTTGGATAAATAAGATTGAAACCAAGCTAATGCATCTTCGGCAAAGTTAAAATAAGTCAGTTTGGACAGAAGGACCTGATGGTCCACTGTATCAAATGCCTTCTTTAAATCTAGAAAGACTGCACCAACACAGGTGGTTTTATCGAGCAGGGATTTCACTGTTTCTATAAGGACACAATTTGCCGTCTCTGTGGAATGATGCTGGCGAAACCCGAACTGCATGGGGTGCAGAAGAGAATGGTGGCTGAGATGTTTGTTCAGCAGCTTGGCAATCCATTTTTCTGCAACCTTAGAAACAACAGGGAGGATGCTAATGGGACGATAGTTAGAAATATTTGATTTGTCTCCTGATTTAAAAATTGGTGAGACTATGGCAGCCTTCCAACTTTCTGGGACTGTTGCCATTCTGATGGATAAATTTATCAGATGTGTTATTGGACAAACCAGTGCATCTTTGTGTGTTTTTAAAAAGTGTGTGTCAAGCCCGTATGCATCTTTAGTTTTTGAAGCCCTCATTGATTGAATTATACTAGCGACTTCCATATCTGTAATTTGATCTAATCTAAAAAGAGGCTGTCCAGAGTCATTAGAATTGCAAACTGTCTCTGACTGACTAAACATATGTCTTATTTCATCAATAGACTTAATGAAAAAGTTATTGAACTCAGTTGCTAATTCTTTTGGATTAATCAACAACTTGTTATTAACTTTTATTTCCAATCTATCATTGATCATTTTATGTTCCTTACCTATCAGTTTATTTATGTTTTGCCATATGATTTTGACGTTTCCATTAGCACCTTTGATTACATCCAGAAAGAAATTTGCTTTGGCTTTACGTAGTGCATTAGTAGTTTTATTCCTCATGGAAGTAAATCTTTGCCTATCAACAGTCAACCCAGTTTTCAAAGAGGTTTTAAGCAAAATGTCTCTTTCTTTCATAAGTTTTTTACAGTAGTTATTTAGCCATGGCAGTTGTTTTTTCCTTATATTTTCTTTTCCCCTTTTAAGAAAAGGTTCCATAAGTTCTGTGATTTTTGAATTAAATATTTGAGAGTTGAGTTCAATATTATCTTCCAAAAACAATTCGGGCCAATTTACTTCGTTTATAATATCTTCAAGATTTGAATGTGAATGTTTTGGAATAAATTTATGATGATTATTAAAATTAGCGGTATTGAATCGTTTTTTACTTAATTTGCGGGAGAAAAGTACAATATTATGATCAGAAAGACCTGTAATGAGATTATATGTTTTAAGAATCCTCTCAGCATGATTTGTAAATAAAAGATCTATGAGAGTTTCAGAATGATTTGTTAATCTAGTTGGGTTTTCTATTATTTGTGTTAAATTAAAATAATCAGTAATTCGTTTAAGATTTGTTCGTTCTTTCTTTACATTCCAATTAATATTAAAATCACCCAGTAAAATAATTTCTTTAAATTTATCACAATGATCAAGAAGAATCCTAAGTTGATCATAGAAATCATTTTTTGCTGTGGGCTTTCTATACATACATACTATTATAAAAGACATTGTTTCAGAAAGTGATATCTCTACACCAACACATTCCAAAACTATTTCACTTGGCCATTCAATCATTGTACACTTAAGAGTATTTCTAACATATATTAATACTCCCCCACCTTTCCCACTTTCTCTGTCCTTCCTAAATACATTATAACCGGGCATATTTACTACAGCCTCTGGGGAAGAGTGGGACAGCCACGTCTCTGAAAGTCCTAAAAAGTCAATGTTGGAATTACAGAGCAGGTGTTCCAGCTGTTCACGTTTTGGCCTCATACTGCGGATATTCAAGTGCCCGCCAAATAATCCCTTTATTTTTGATAACGGGTCCCAGACAACCTTAGCCTGGTTTAATGTCCGGAATATTTTAGTAGATCTATGCCGTTTAAGAACTGGATTCCTGTACCTTTTTGGATGGGACTGCTGGAGATCATCAGAACAGTCAACAAGCCCGGGGAGCAGCAAAGGCAACCCAGGAGCTGGCACAGGTCGCAACGGTGAAAGTTCAGGAGCAAACCCGGGGAGCAGCGGTGTCAGCCCAGATACCAGACCAGGGAGCGGCGGAGTCAGCCCAGGAGCCAGACCGGGAAGCAGCGATGATAAACCGGAAGCCGGCCCGGCGCAAACCGGCGCAAACCCAGAAGCAGGCCCGGGAAGCAGCGGCGCCAGCCCCGAAACAGGCCCGGGGAGCAGCGGCGCCAGCCCCGAAACAGGCCCGCGGAGCAGCGGTGCCAGCCCCGAAACAGGCCCGGGGAGCAGCGGCAAAAGACCAGGAACAGGCCCGGGGAGCAGCAAGGGAAGACCAGGAACAGGCCCGGGGAGCAGCAAGGGAAGACCAGAAACAGGCCCGGGGAGCAGCGGCCGAAATCCAGCAACAGGCCCAGGGAGCAGCGGCGGAAGACCAGAAACAGGCCCGGGGAGCAGCAGAGGAAACGGACGAGGCACAGGAACAGACCAAGGCAGTTTCGATGGCAGCCCAAATAGCAACGTTGGTAATCCAAACAGCAGCGGCCGCGGGCCAGCTGGCTGTGGCCCCGGATTTACTTCAATGTCTCCAGCCAAAAGAAGTATTATTAAAACATGAACTAGTTTAGTATCATCCAACTGTCCATGTTTACCTGAGGGTGAGGTGAGTCTGGCATGACCATTATCCAATAATATTGTGAAAAGGACATGCTGACTCGCCTGTGCTGGGCACAGGATTTGGTTATCCCTTTTTTCCAGACCAGTATGACATACAGATAAAGAAAAACACAAAAAAGAAAAGAAAAGACCAGTTAAAGGCAAAAGCCGATTCCTTTCGATGTTATTAAAGGATTTTTGAGGCATCCACACAGAGCCAGCCACATTGCGTGTCATCCCGGCAGCCATTTTTCTCATCCCGGCAGCCATCTTGTGAGGGTGCGGTGGTGGTGCTGGGCGAGGC